>NC_090872.1:39819599-39822099 GCF_036669935.1 Montipora foliosa
GAGCGATCTCCATCGAGCGACAAGTGGCTTCAACATCTTTGTAAACAAATGGCAGGCTGATGACAAGCCAAATGGCAATACTCTAAAAACGAAATATTTTTCCACGCCATTGGTGGACCAAGAAAACCCTAAATATTTCCAACAGTTGTAATTAATATCCAAGTGGTGATAACCGAACTCGATATCAAAAGTAAGGAACCAAAAATTGTCTCTAAACATGAATGCGAGAGTGGGGAGGCTTTCATATTTAAATTTAAACTTGCGTACAAAAGGATTAACAGATCTACTGAGATCCAGAACCAGACGTAAGTGCAGCCACGAGCGACAGAAAGAGGATTGCAACAATATGGTCTAGAAATTACTTCTCTGACTTCTGTCGCGCATCTATTAATAACTAACTCGTTGATAGCATTGGCAGAAAATTCTGCATGATCTAAAGCACTTTTGTTGTTCTTATAAAACAAGGCGGAGGTATAATGGTAAAAGGTATAATGTAAATAGTCAATAAGACTCCAATCACAAGTGCAGATAATTGCAAATTCTCAAACCATCAATTCTTGCGAGCGTTAATACGGCCTTGAACAGACGGAACGGGCGAAGATTCAGTTACCTCAGCATTCTTTAAACCACGTAACTCTAACAAAAAATTGGTATCACCTGGCTCTTCTCGTATCCCAAAAAAAAAAATCGTCAGTCCCACTGATTTCACTTAGCGGATCCTTGGCTTGGAGGCGGCATGTAGGTAGATTGCGCTGGTAATTGGACCAAGTTACGCTGCCAAGAGAGGGCATTGTTCCTGGCACTAGCGGTTGGATACTTTGATCTCCAGCAACCTCTCCAGAAATGGCCAGGCCTGTTACACAGGAAGCATGTGCTCAAAGGAGTAAAAGCAGAAGATGCATTAGTAAATCTGGTAGAAACGCGCCTAAAATCAGGACTAAGCTTATTAGCTTTCTTAGCTCTTTCGGCTTTTTTCTTCTCTCTTAGATTTCCGACTTCCTTGACTATCTTACGAATTCGCTTTTCATCTGTCTCATCTTCGGCAACCGGTATTTGTTTGTATTCTGTTACAAAATCCCAGCCATGCAAATTTGCAAGCACTATAGGTTTCATTCTAATGGCAATGGCATTCTTACCTTCCTCTAAGGCGCAGCTTCCACAAGTTTACCAGAGTGAAGCGCATCCACAGCAAAATCAATATAGCTGGCTACTTTTTCCTGATACTGGTACTGCTCTTCGTTCCCTTTATATTTAAATGTATGTCGAGCGAAATTTTCAAGACGAATTTTCTTAACTGCGAAGTTGATGGATTCGTCGTTCTGACGATCAAGCTCGTCCTTGAATGAAGCGAGCTCCGCAGAAAGAAAGTTTTTTAGCTCCGAAATAGCCGGCAAAGGCGCAGTAGGAGGCTGAGAAGGATCAGCGCTAAAACCAGAAAGCATAGCTTGTATTTCTGGACTCACCAACAAGCTAAGTTACAGTTCTTGGTGGCTGTCCAGAAGGCGAACGTCTTCCTCAATCGAATGCAACGTATTTCAGGTTTTCTAACTAATATAAAGTTAGGATACAGTTCTTGGTGGCTGTCCAGAAGGCGAGATAGTGAAAACTAGAAATTCCACTTTTATACCAAATAATTAGCACATAATATATGCAGTTACATAACCATGAACAAAAAGTAAATACGAAACAATTGTTCAAAATATGTGAAGCCTTATTTCAGAAACAATGTGAATACCTTGAATTATAGTAATGCTACGAACCGTAACGAACACGCTTTCCAACTACTCTTTGTTCCGTTGGAAAGCATTATACTTGCGAGGGGTCAAAATTAAGTCAAAACACAAGAAAAACGCGAGACAAAAATGCGAGAAACTTCAATCTGACGCAAGCAATATCACGTCATCCTCGCATAAATTATAAATTTATGTGTCTGTCCGCTTATTGGCAATAAAAATTAACCAATACTTGCGAAAAAAGAGGATATAAAAACAAATATTACTGCGGTTTTTAGAGCATGAGGATTCTTATGTTGATCTTAACACCCTGATTCAAAAATTACCTCTTCTAGCTGAATAGAAATATCGTACAGTGTAATTTATAAACTTTGTCATCATACCAGTAATTCAGTATGTTGAGACTCATTTCCCGTTATTCTCTTGAAATATCCATACCAATTAATTCATCTTTTTTGTTTTGGTTATTTATCCTTTTTGCTTTTAATCAATTAATTAATTAATTAGTTAATATTTACTATTTAAGACTTCTTTGTACATATTTAGATAAAAACACTACCCGCCTAGATTAGCATACGCTATTTGCGGGATAGTGTAGCCTTTACCATTGTAATAGTAAAATAAGAAGTTAATAAACTTGAACTTGAACTTGACCGCTCTACTGCGACTATTCGCCGTGTGCAGGTGTCTGCAGATCCTATGCACCACGCTGTTTGGTGTCTGGATGATATACGACCTAGAAACCGGACTGCTTCCATTGACTTTAC
>NC_090872.1:39837099-39839599 GCF_036669935.1 Montipora foliosa
AAGAGAATAAGGAAAGGATTATCTAGTCCATGAAAGGAGAGGGAAAGAAACGTGTCATCATTGCTACTTCTGCTCTGAGCATGGGGGTACATTTCCCTGATGTGCGATATGTTGTCCATTGGGGTCCGGCTCGTAACCTGTTGGACCATCACCAGCAGTCTGGGAGAGCTGGACGGGATGGCCTATCATCAGATGTTGTAGTTATTTATCATGGTCACCAACTTAGCCATTGCGAGGATGATGTCAAAACATTTGTTCACTCTGATGGATGTTTGCGTGTTGCCAGCTATGGACCCTCAGATCCTGATGTGCAATCTCTCAAGCCTCCTCATAGCTGTTGCAGCAACTGTTGCAAAATATGTGTGTGCGGTGAAAATGGTTGCGTATTACCTAATCTCCCATTTCTGGTGGAAACAGAGAGTTCAGAAACACAAGTACTGAAGAGGAGTCAAGTGTTGACATTTGTTGATAAGGAAGAGTTAAGGGAGGGCCTTATTGAACTGAAAGACCGTATAGAAGGCCATGGTGCTTTGTTTGAATGTACTGGCTTTTCAGCTGAGCTGATTGAAGACATCATTGAGCAAAGTCAGTTCATCTTTACTTTACAAGATTTGATGAAAACAAGTCCAGTTTTTTCACTTCAACATGCCATTGCAGTTCTTGAACTTTTTGCAGAAATGTTTCAAGATATATGTGGACTGGATGATTTGGTTGCATTATTAGGACAAGAAAACTTGTTTGAGGAACCTGTGCCTCCATGTTTTGTGGATAATTTTGATTTATCAGATTCTGACTCATGTGACGATGAACTGGATGACCTTGACATTTTGACCTGATATTAAGAGCAGACATTACTTGCTAGGCACCTGAATCTTGAATACCAAATTGCCATTGCTCAAGATATGTTTACTAAACACCTTCTTCTGCATTACTTAAGGTGATTCCCTGTTTTTGCATTTTGCAAACCTACTACACAATTTCTTGCGTCATTGGCGTGCGCAGTAGCGTGGGCACAATGATAAAATGGGGGATTTTCATCGACACCAAGCCTAATCCATCAAGCAAAGGGTATTTTCTGCTGAACGAGTACGGTGACCCCTATTTTTTTATTACTTTTCATATTATTTTCTGAGAATGGTGTCTTCATGGAGTATTTTGCCAGGTATTTTGGCAAATTCATAATATTGTACGGAAGGAGCCATTACAAGTCGAACAGGCTACACAAAAGTTAATTCTATTTTGGAGTGTTAGGTACTCACAAAGGCATTCAAATAAATTTTTAGGTATGTACTTGAATTAATCAAAGAATGACACCATGCTCTGCATTATATGTTGGACTACATTTTTAAAATCAAGCGAAATTTGTCCAACGTTGAGGGTGTCAAATATCCGCATTCACCAGCATCATGCCATGGAAATGCGCCCCCCCCCCCCCCCCCCCCCCTTTTTATTACATTTTTATCATCCCTTGGCATGTTATAACACTACAAAGTTTCATTGGAAATCTACGAAAGGTGTTATTTCTAGGGAATCACGTGAATTGTTGGCACAGTTATGTTCAGTTTTGCAAGCAATTATCAGACCAAGCCATTTTGTACCTACTGTAGTTGCCATACCTTACAAGTTAAATCTGTACGGCTATGTTGTAGTGTAAGGTAGAGAATGCTTCACTTTGTAAAAGACTAATTGCATATTTCTCATGCCTAGTAACAAATTATATATGGGTTTATTTTCAAGCTGGAATTTTCTGAATTTCTTGAACTTTATTCAGCCTTTCTAAATGCTCTGCAAAATCTGACATTTGATTTGTAGGCAATATAACAAAATCGCATAAATTAACATGCATGCCACAGTACATTTGCAGATTACATGTTAGTTTATTTCCAAGTTATGAGAGTACATATTCAAGGCCTTGAAAGTTCCTGAAAACCTCTGCTCTTCATTCCTGGTCCTTGAAAGTCCTTGAATTTTTTCTGACTCGCATTTTTAATCTTGGAGAACTTCAGTAAAAATAATCAGCCACTCAAGTTCTGTCATACAAAGGCGATGATCGAGCTGTAGGGTCGAGAATGGTTATCAGTCCGTTTGCATTATTGTCATGCAAGTACATTTTGGTAAATGAGCAAGAATTGTACAGTAAGATTATTTCCAAGGGTAAATTCTTCGACATAAATAAAAGAGATCCTTGAAATGTTAAAATTTGGCCCTTGAAAGCCCTTGAAATTTTGGTCTGACAAAGTGTACAAATCCTGTATAACTGAAGCCTGGAGTTTTAACCTGGCTCATAAATTGAAGCCCGTAGTTTAATTTTCTCTGACATCCAGCTGTGAAGTTCCCTGCAGTCCAAGGTACTGAGCAGGTTAACGGGAAAGTTTTCAAATGAGGGATAACAGCCCCTTCCTTTTCTTAAATTAAAAACACTATTCTGGTTCAAGTCTTTCACAATTTGCTCTACTGTTTCGACTGGGGATTTTTGTGACCTATACTCCTTTTTACTGTG
>NC_090872.1:39844599-39854599 GCF_036669935.1 Montipora foliosa
TCCTTAACGAATTCCTTTTTCGTTTCCCGCCTAATTCTCCTTCCCCTTCTGCTTCTCCCCCTCGTTTTTGAACTGCAGACAGTTCATTATTTTTCCTCTGTACTTTTTTTCTCATCGGACTTCTCTCAGGCGAAGAGACTGACGTGGGAAGACATCGCCTGAATCTGTCCTCTCCACATGAGGCCGTCTCCTGATCATCGTTAAACAAAATTCTTGCAATAAACGAGTACAACTGATGTAAAGTCCTTATTTTCCGTCCACAAGCCTTACAAACTCGGTCCGATTTGCTTTCACTCTGTTTCACTGTCAACCCTACATTTTCGCACAGATTGGCGAGGACAACACCGATTGAATCTTTTTGCTTCGAAGGTTGAAACAAATTTTCTGTTCCAATATGGCGGGCCTGGCTTCCGTATTGAACCTTAAAGTAACAATCACAGAGTCTACAGAATTCCTTTAACGAAGGCAAAAGAGCTTTTCTTCCGCGCCCGACTTTTTCTTTCGGTGTTACCGACATTATTTTCATCTGTTCCCAGGAACGCGATCATATTTGCCGTGAAAAACTTTACGCTAATTATTGATTGACAGTATGTCATTTTTCAGCCAATGGTATTTCCCTTCTCTCAGTGGAAGTGGAAATGAAATTTCTTGTGTGATCGTTGCAAGCTCTCCATCTCTCACCCCCGCCCCAAGCCTCTCGCGGCTCGCCTCACCGCTTGCGCCCGATAATCTCGCGCGGAACCCCAACAGAGAGCTTACTCGCAGGCTATTTTAATTCCGAAAAACGCCAAAAACTGTAACCCCCCCCCCCCCCCCCCCTTCAACTCAAACTCAAGTCAACTCCGTAACTCGATGAATAGCCGATCCCAGACGTTTGCATTCATCGAAACCTTGAGTTGGTCACGATTCATAGCTCTAACCCACGACAAAACATCATTGTTATTCCTGGCGGGTAAATTCTTAATATTCCAACGTAAGGAAGAATCTTTTGCTTTTCTGGGTACCTTCGATCGTTGTGACAACCCTATACCAGGAGCCATAATCAGGGATCCCTGACACATACACACGTAAATACAACTGAAAAGGCTTTATTGAGTTACGTCCTCCAGATTTATTCCTATTTTTGTAATATTATGAGACCGTTTCACAATAAACCTTACGCAAGCAAGGAAGTTAATCAGCAAATCTTATCTCATATTTCACTGTTATTCAAACAAAAACTTACACTTGTTACGTGTCAACATTGCCTAAATCAATTTCTGATAAAACTGTCTCGAAAAAGGCGTTGATCTCTCTCCAAAATCGTTTTTTACACGTCGAATAAGTTTCCGTCATACATTTTCTCAAAGCGATCCCAGAACCCTTTGCGTAGAAAGTACGGATCCGATTACTGGCAACTGATTCATAAAGCTGAAGCGAACTCTTGACCCTTGGTACTTGTAGACAGTTTTTGTCGTCCTCTTTAGTTCCTATGTTTCTCCGCTTGTGCTCAAGATACTGTATGTAACAATGCCACGGATACATTTGCAAGTTAAGGTGATTCCCTAGTATTGCAATGCGCATCCTGTTCTGCGCATAACAGCGAAGGGCACTTTCGTATTCAGGCATGGCTAAGAGTCTTTCTGGGCAAATTTCTCGGCTTAGTTATGTTTTCTTTGTCTCACAAGTCTCAACGAATATTTCTAAACAAAACAATGTTTAAATTTAACAGTAAAGACTCGTAGCCATGTGTGAATATTGATATATCGAACGTGGCCAAAAACATTTCAAAATGGCGAACTTGCGTGCGGGAACGTTCGCTAGAAAGAAGAATGGCCGTTTTCAGAGCACAGCAGTAAAGAGCAAAACGAGAATTTTTTTAGACTCTCGCAAAACGAAAAGTCGAGTGATAGCCTTGATGATGCTAAATTGTCATGTCAGTCCGAGAGTGAAAGTAAAACCGCGCTATGACCGGCTATCGGGGAGGCGTTTTGTCGAGGGGTCGAGCTTGGTTTTCTTTCTGTTTCCTCCTAAACGAGGTTGGTGACCTATCTTTTTCTTGGCATAAGTTTATTATCTTACTTCTCCTCTTTGTGCTGTAAAAAAAAATTTAAAAGTTTACGTCAGAAAAAAAAGTTACAGGGAAAAAAACTATTCGTAGCTAGCACTCGTGGACACAAAATGGTCTAGTCGAGATCACGCACCCGAGGAATATTTGTAATCAGTGCCTTTTTAAGACGTGTGCTTGTGCCATAAAACCATCCTCGGAGACCCAGGGGCAGATCGCGAGGTAAGGGAAGTGTAAACGAGCGAAAGAAAATGGCGACGAAGAAAAGCATAGTATGGCCAGAAGAGCCCCTGGCGACAAGTTCTTACCAGACCAGTTCCAAACAGTAGAGGTCATAGACCGTATTCATAAATGGCGGCCGCGCGGAACAGCCTGGTTTCGAATACATGAGAACGAGGCTTGTTAGGCCAGCTAAAACTTAAAGTGCACTTAGATTTGTATTATATTAAAGTTTCGAGGCGATAAATGCTACGCAAAAATATCCTGAAATCTTTATTTCTTGAACGATAGTAGCGGAAAAGATTCTATTAGTCTCTGTAGGCTTGGTAGGCCAGGGGTGAAATCAAGGGATGAAATGGCCTCTACAAGTCGAGATTCAGACTCGGTTATTCTTACCGAAGACGATATTCCGGGAGCTGCTTTGGCTGGAAGAAACCCTTCTTCACTAAAGAATGAAGAACTCAAGTTTTGGTTGCGATGCCGTAGCGATTCACTAAAGGGACTTAAGACGAAGGCACAGCTTATAAAGCGGTAAACAACATGCTGGCAGCTTTGTTGTACAGATTTGCTTTCAGAGATCAGGCACATATGATTTTGTTTCTGTAAAATTTAGAATTCCTTATCGACTACTTTGCAGTGTCAACGAGTATATTAAAAGTGGAATAGATAAGATGGTGATCGATCCTGATCCCGATGAAATCTACACGAAAAGAGAGGCAAGGGTCTCGAACATTTCAAAAGACACCGCTCCTTCATCAAGTGTGAAATATCCGAGCGATGGCTGGGGGAAGTCGCTTGAAAGGATGCTTCTTTCACAAGAGCTGAAATGAACCAGCACGTGGCAAATTCTGGAAAAAGAGTTGCAAATGCTGAGCATCATTCAATTCCGACCAATTTAAGGAAAGCTAAAACCTTTCTGGAGGACGAGTGCTTGAAGGAGATTGAGGCAAACAGTGATCAAAGGTTCTTTTATTTCAAGGCAAAGTGCTATCACAGTTTCAAGAAGAGTGAGGCCCCCCATGCTCTTCGTTTTGCTGTGTATTGTGTCCGGCCAAGTCATTCAAGCCATGTAAAGCCATGTAAAGCTGTTCATGTAAAGCTGGCAAAGTTGGTTACTGTAACCATGTTCTGGCATTGATGTTTAAAGCATGCAAGTTTAGTTTATTTGACAGTAAATCAACCGATGATTTATGCCAGGATGATGATGAGCAGCCGGATCTTGCATGCACTTCCCAGCTCCAAAAGTGGCACAAAAAGGGTCGTGGTGACAAAATATCTGCCCAACCGGTAATGGAAGTCACCATTTCCAAAACTAAACTTGATGAAACTAAGAGCAGAGAGGGAGTGAAATGTCTCTTTTATGATGCAAGAACTAATCCCCAACATGATGTTGAGGTCGAAAATGAAATTTAAAAAGGCCCTAAAGCAAATAAACCCCCAAATGGGCTTAGTACTAGTGGAAAGAGATGATTCTTCCATTAACAGTTGTGTGGAAACCAAATTTGGAGAAAGCCAGATTGGGTCATTTTTTAGTTATCAGTTGAGTCACACTGAGGCGAACTTCGTTGCTACTGTGGATATTTTATCAATGCCAAGAGAGGATGTCAGCGCAGACACTGAACTTACCTATCCCAGGTTTCCTCTGGACTCGCGCAGTGATTTTGTTTTGCCTAACAACTTAAATGTTGCTGAAAAAGCACTTGTTAGTTCCCTTGTTGTGGATGAGGCCATGATAAACAATATTGAGGAAGCAGTGGAAGAAGGAACGTAAATTTAGATTTACTGCTTCAAAATTTGACTTAATCTCAAAAAGGCAAAGGAATCATGAAAAATTTGCAGCTGACCTCATCAATCCGAAGCCGTTCACCTCAAGGTATGTCGAGCACGGTATTAAAAATGAACCCATTGCCATTGAACAATATGAGAAAATTATGTTTACCCGAAAGACCCCAGTAAAGGTTCTCAAGAGTGGTTTTGTTGTTTGTTTGGATATACCATTTCTTGGAGCCTCACCAGATGGCAGAGTTGTTGATTTTGGCTGTCGAAATCATTTTGGACTTGCTGAAGTGAAGTGTCCAGAGACAAAGTATCAAGTCACTCCACTGGAAGCATGTCAGGATCCAAACTTTTTTTGTGAGGCTGTTAATGGACAATGCAGACTTAAAAGGAATCATTCCTATTACACTCAAGTGCAAGGCCAGATGGGTGCTAGCAGGCGCGTAGCGTGGTCATTTTTTCAAGTACGCACAAGTACATATGATCTAGAAACCTAAGTAAACTGAGCAAAAAATACTGAGTTTATTTCTTGTCGAAATAGTTGTGTGAATACAAGCAAAGAACAAAGCGTCTTGCCGTTATTTTGAGCAAACGTGGCGCAAACAAAACATTGTTTTGGTTGTGCTAGAGTCACTGGAATTGTCAAGAACGTTCTCGGAAGGTCGCTCCTTTGCAACCTCGCCTTTTTGTTGCACGCTGGCCAAACAACACGGCATTGCTAGTGTCAAAAACATACAATGCAAAACTAGTTAGAACATGGTATAGCTTTTGTTTTAGTCTTTAGAATTTAATCAAAGTGGTGCTTTCATCACGAAATCTTGGTTGCGTACAAGTGAAACGTTCAAAATAGAAACAATTGCTAAAAATTTCAAAATTTTCTGGTCACTTCAAGTACGCACGTGCGTATATGCGTATAGGACGCTACGCGCCTGGCTAGTGGAGCCTCATGGTGTGACTTCATTGTCTACACAAAGAAGGGAATTTCAGTGGAGAGAATCCCTTTTGACGCCGCCTACTGGGCAACTCTGAAACAAAAGCTTGAAACCTATTTCTTTACCTATTTTATCAAAACTGCAGCTAGTGAATTTGCAAAATGCTAATCAGTCATTATGTAAACAAATTCTAGGCACTGCAAGTGCATTTTATTTATATACATGTACATAATTGTAGGTTTAGCTTACTGCTTGGTCAAAAATAATTATTATGAACCAGTGAAGCCTTTAAAGCATTTACATACATGTAGTGATCACCATCTATTTTCTCCTGGCAGTGTAATACTTAAACAAGCCCAAATCATGAGAATAAAGGGATTGATCACCAAAGACAAAATTAATTGGCTTGGTTTTTCAAAGAACCTCTCACAACTGACAACTACAACACATGTAGGGAACCTACAGTGGTGAGGAGAATTTCTGTGATTATATTGAAGCTTTAAAAGTTGAGGAGAGTTGAAGAATATGATAAGAAGTATATTGTGTCATCCTTTTGAAAACAATGATAAGAACCTTATTTTTCAATTTTCAATATAATAGCTTACATAAAGACCTTAGCCTGAACTAAGAAAGTCAAAGAATTGTTATTTAGATTGTGTACATAGAATTAAAACTGGAATTGTGGGAACTCTGACAAGAATGATTCCAGTTAAAATTTGCATACAATCATTTGTTAGGACAGGTTACAAAAAACAAAACAAATTGTTCAATTGAGCACCATATTTTTCTTCATAGCATCTCTTTAGAAAAGGATACACATAAAGGAGACTGATTTACCCATCTTGCAAATTTATATGTTAATTTTTGGTACATTGTTGTGGTTAAATTTTGATCTGTTTATATGTAGAATATAATATTTTCCTTTATTGTTTTCAGTTGAAATATTTTACATGTATTCATCTTTATCTCCTGCCTGGTTGGCATTTTAACCGGAAAATTTACTTGTCACAATGAAATCAAGATCAATTTAACCCTTTCACTCCCAGAAGTGATTAGTATGTAACTTCTCCTTATAATATCAATTCACTATTCAGCAGCCAGGTGATGAGAATGAATAAACGTATCACTCAGATGGTGTTATTTTGATCAAACTCAAATTCTCTTAAGTAATATAAAAGGGAATGTCTACCAGCTAGAAAGGGGAATTACTAATCCGATCTTGAGAGTGAAAGGGTTACGCACTGATGATGGGGTCCTGCATGTTGCACAAAATGGCACACACACACACCACATTTGATTCACTACCCCAAAGAGGCTCAATGGAATAACCCCATCAAATATCAGAAAATTCTTCACCTTATTGATAGCCCTCTCAACATGGATTCTTAAGCTAGCAATTATTCCTTTTGAATTATTCCTTTTGAACAATACAATACACCTGTTTTGTTATTTCAAGGATTACGTCAAAGCTGTGCTTCCTGTTCCTGCAAAAGGTTGCGTGAACCGATGGAACAAACTTGTCCTTCCAAGTTGGAATAAACTTAGCCTGTGTACATCCACCTCCTCCGCTGGAAAAGATCGGGAAGAGAGGGCGGATGTACACAGGCTAGAATAAAGACAAAATTGAAACGATACTGCAAATGTGCTTTTCGTTGGCCTTGATATTGGCACTCGCTAAGGGCCATCTTTCGGTCATCCCTTTTTGAGAAGACTTTAGAACTCTCAGACTGCGGGAAGAGCGAAAAAAATTCTGGTGTCACTCTCCCCAGATTGCGCTCGCCATTACAAACCAAGATGGCAGCAGTTTCCCAGCCTTGACTATCATCGATCATAGATTCTGATCACCGCTGTCTTGTTGGGATCATGATGTCTCTTGTATTGACTTTAGGTGAGAGCATGATTTAACAACGCTCTGAGTTTAAAGGAAAATAGCAGTGCTGAATCGGTGGCTCAGTGAAACACGAAAACGGTTGTATCAATCGAGAGTAACGATACGGCTGATTCTAATTGCTCTGACAAAGAGCAATCGCGCGATTTGATTCCCACTGTTGAGGGCCTAACGCCAGAATCGATTCGTAGTGATGAGGGGTAATACTCGAAAACCTCACTTTTCAATACACCATCGGATTCATACCTCCTTTCACTCACTCGTTGGATACACCCGATTTCCGTGCGTTACAAATTAAATCGTCTATTTATGTTTGTTTATGATATCGTGACGATGGTTCAAAGAGCACTGCCATCTTGGGTACCGGCCTCTATGGGTCAGAATCGTTTTCGATTTCCTTATTCTTTAATGTGTAGTATATAAAAAGCAGATATTGAATAAATAGGTTAGCTTTGTTTAACATTTTCGCCTTGCTTTCTTTGTGGTTTTGGCTTTTTATCACCCAAACAAAACGTCTTTTATTGAAGGTTGCATTCAAAGTTTCTCTTGATTCATTTTGATTTTGAACAGTTTTTATTCTCCAGTAAGCTCAATAAATAACAAGCTCTAAATGCCGTCATAACAAGCTTGGCGAAGCGGTCGTAACGCGCTCTAACGCTCATTAAATAATTTGCGTGACGAAACATGTTCATCACCGTTTACTTATGACATTTTCTTATTGATTTCTCCCGCATCTTGTTTGTGAGAATCCTTACCGGCTTGCTCCCCGCAACGATTTTAATGTCACGCAACAAAAAATAAATTCTGAACCGTTCAATGAAAAAGGCCAATAAAACGAAATGTTATAAAAGACTAAAACATAAACAACTTCTTGAAGTCTCAAGTCTGTGTGGTACATCATTTTTTAGTTACTGTACTGGCCGAAACGTCTCACGAAACTTAAGTACATGTACTTTGTGCGGAGGCTCCATAAAACATTTGGAATTCGCTTTGCCATGAAAATGCGTTCCGTTTACTCATGAACTGGACATACGCATCAACACAATCTCTTAAGACCTGAAACGTTTCAATTGTTGAAAGTTAAAAGAAAGCCCTTATTTTTCCAACCAAACAGCTACCGCCATCTTGGTGTCACGCAAGGCAAAATTCGGAAATTAAAAATGCTGTATTTTCAAAACGAAAGACGCTACGGCTAAAACACCCTGCGAGCAGAGCCTCCTTTTGTCTTTACTGAGGAGGAGAAAAGTAGGCTCTGCCCGAATCGCGTCAATTCTTTGAAGCCGCCGCAGCCCGAGCTTCTGGACTAGTCAATCTTGTTTTCTCTCGTCAAACCGGTTTTTCCAGTGCGAGCGTCCGTTTAGTGACAAAACCGATGGTTATAATTGAGCCCGCTGTACCATGAAAAACCAAGATGGCGGCGAGATCTGGCATATTTGGCTTGGGTTAGAGACTGTATCCTGGCAACATGCAGCGCATATTCAATAAAGATCTTCCTCGATTCATGCAGAGCCTTTCTCGAGAACGCCAAAATCGAGCAAGCAAAAGAAAGGCTCTGCTTGTAGGGTGCGGCTGAAAGAACTTGTGAAAAGATTTAAATCTAAATTGTCTTCAAGGTAATGCAGGTAAATTCGCAATTTTCATTTTAATATTTATTGACGTCACGTGAAAACGATCTGTCTATCTATCTACGAATAAAACAGCGTGTCTCTTGGGGCGGACTACCACTTTGGGAGCTTTTGTTCGGTTTGCGTCCCAAATATCTAGGCGGGATTAGTGCTGATTTGAATTTTATCACGTAGGCAATAATTGTACGGAGGAAAAGTGATGAATTGAACAATCCATTTCGCTTTTGCTGAATTCAAGGTTGAGTATTCATTGTAAAATCAGGAAGGATGAGAAGTTTGTTTCACTTTCACCAACAGAGTGTAAAGACAAGCAAGTTATTGACCTGGCGAACGAACCAAGTGGAACAATCCATGTAATTAACTTCACTTCTACGTACTACAAAGGGGACATATATTGCCTCTGGAGATTTGAAGCTCCTTCCAGTCAAAAAGTATTGATTTACTTCACTTTTTTTGATATGGGATCTAGCTATTGCTCATTCGCTTCCGTTACAATATCAGAAGAACCACGTTTCGGGGAAAGAGAAATTTTGATGGAAGCATGTGGGTACAAAACGCCTCGTCCAGTTATAACCTCGGAAGGATTAGCTGAATTGACGTTTCATTCTATATGGTTTCAGAAGGGGAGGGGATTTGTGGCTCACTATAAAGTTCTCAACAGCACGACAGGTAGGTTAATAAGGACTACAAATAAGAATCACTTGCGTCACGAGTTTGAAACACAGTGCATGTTGATCTTTTTCCAGTTTGAATCGTAATCCGGCTGAAATATGGCACTGAACCAAAGATTCGTTGGTGTACTGTAATTTATGGTGTGTCAAAATGTGAATTTCAATATGTCATCTTAGAGTTTGGAGTGTTCATTTAAGGTCATTATCTAGGGTTACATACATCGGATCCTTTTTAATCTAATTAAATTATTATTGGATGCTGAAAGAGTTCCAGTAAAAGCAAGTGCGGGCTAAAATTTGCTGTTATCATAAAAACGATAATCAAGTAAAGCTATGATCCTCTCAGCTAAGTACGCAATTTTAGCAACTGCGTAGAGAAGCCTGAAAAATTCAGGACTTCAACGGGGTTTGAACCCGTGACCTCGTGACACCAGCGCGACGCTCTAACCAACTATGCCACGAAACCACTGACCTTGGGAGTTGGTCATTTGTGGGCCCTAATGTTCCCTTGAGGAATGATTCGATGAACGAAATGATTTATGAAGTGAATCATATACTGAACTGCGGATATGAAATCAAGTAAAGCTATGGTCCTCGCAGCTCCCAACGTCAACACTAGTATTGAGATTTTCTTTTTATCCATAGCTTTTAATAGTTCGCCAGTGACAGACAGGAGAGCCGTTTCAGTGGAATAATATTTACGATTGCCTCTTTGAAATTGTGATAGCTTGTTGGTATAGTCTAAGAACGTGACAAATTGTCTGTGAGCCAACCTTTCGTTTAGTTTGGATAACACCGGTAGCAGTGACATGGGCCGATTGTTACATGGGTTTCCATCATCT
>NC_090872.1:39864599-39884599 GCF_036669935.1 Montipora foliosa
ATTCAAGGATAGAAGATTACTTCACATTAAATGTGTTTTAAAATTCTTAAAAAAATGCTCGTTACCTTTAAAATTAAGGTGAAGTCCACCTCTGTTGCGTCCGTTGTACGTGATGTTTTGATGACGAATTAGTTTCCACTCGTTTTGATGACAGAACTTTATGAAATGTTTGTTCGCTATGTTGACTGTTTGATTGAGTTTACCCTTCCTACATACAAGCTCCGATATGGTAACTGTGGCATTGCAGCTACTCTCGATCTGTCGAGCCAGATCGACGATAGACTCGACAACCTCTTCTGGTTTTCTAGATCTGAGATCGTTAGTGCCAACATGTAATATCACTTCGCTTGGCTCGTGCTCGAAGTCTGGTTTCAGATAATCTTTCATTGCCCTTGTCGTTGCACCGGAAAAGGACACCGGAAATGGAACTGTCTTCCTGAAGACTTTTAAGGGCGTTTCGTTCTTCCTTTGTGATGTTCGCCTTCGTTGGTTCCGGCTAGTCCCGTTGAAGGGTAGTGTTGACGTTTCTTCTGTATAAGTGTCTGCAGGTTCCGCGTCAAGTGGTCCAGCTGCTGGCCCAGCGATCATCTCGGTGGCTTGCATGTTGGCAGGGGTTAAGGCAAAATTCAGACCTTTTTTTAGAAAGGATACCCCAGAATCGCTAAGGGACCTGGGTGATAACATGTTAATAGCCTCTTAGGCCCCGTTGCTACACTGTTGGGAAACATTCATCGAAAGGCTAGCCCAATGTTATCAAACGCGAGATGCCGAACGACGCCATATGTCGGCCAACGTAATGGTGGCCCTTTCGTGTTTCAGGCCATCTACACTTTGCAAATTCCATTGTCTGTTAGATTGCCAGGTTGTTTTAGCACTGAAAGGAGGTTTGCTAATTTAACCCAGTATATCGCTAGGCCTTTATTTGGGTGGAGCAAAATGTGAATCTGACTTTTATCCTTCTTGGGTCCTATGTCTTCGGGACATCCCTTTTGGTATTTTAACTGGGTGTAAGCGTTTTCACGCCTTAAGCTTCGGTTAACGAATAGTCGGGTTTTATTGTACTGGACACGATGTCTTTGTTAGTATGTGAACACAGAGAGTTGCGTGTGTTCACATACTAACAACGATGCTTTGATGGGCGCCAGCCAGGTCGGGTTTATGTAAAACTAGACCCTCCGTGAGGGTACACTGGGTTGCCTGTGGTACGTGCAGCGTTCCAGAAAATTTTTTTCAAGTTGGGGGGTCATTAAGACCATTTATTATATGGCTTGTGTTTGTAGCCGATATAACGCGCGCTCTGATTGGCTAATTGTGACTGAATTGTAGGGTATTATTCTCCTGTAATGCCCACGGGCCGGCTACGGGCTAGCAAAAACAAAGCAAAAGGTAATTAAAAAACCACATAATAAACTACTTACGGACCGAGCGCAGCGAGGTCCGTACTGCCACGACCTCGGGCCAATATTCCCCAGAACGGCCCTCGCGCTCGGTTAGTAAGAAGTTATTAAGGGGTCACCCAGAAGTCATACCAGCAAAGAGGCCCTTTGGCTCACAGGTCCTCACACGTTCGTACGACGAAACAGATCCTTTTCTGAGGTTAAAAACCTGGCTACCGGCCTATCAATTAACCGCGAGGAAACCGCGGTAAATCAGCCATCGCCAAAAAGTGTTTTTTTCTCAAAAAATATTTAAAGTTAGGGGAGGAAAAAAGACATAATTTTAAAGCTAAGAAAATAAGCTTTCCAACAGCATATAACTTATTTACAGACAACTGAAACATTTTATAAAAGCGAAAGTTGAACGAAAAAATTTAAGAAAAATAACAGTAAAATATGTTTTCCAGGCAAAATTTGGTCATTTTAGCGTTGATTACGAATTTTTGGATGCAAAACTAAAATTTTCTGCAATTCATCGATCTGCTTTCTTGGACATAAATTTGACCGAGAACTGATGAGGCACGAATATTTTTAGATTTTTAGGAATAATCGGATTAGCGATCAATGCGTAATGTGATAATGCGATAAAAGTGTCAAATTTGCGACCCGTTGCTAACGGCAACGGAAGCGATCGCATTACGAATAATTAACCTATGTTTGCCAAAAACCACCCAAATAACCGATTTTTCGACGGAAAATTCATTCCAGAGGATAAAACTATTCACTGGACATGTAATAAAGGTAAATATGTTCGAGCGAAAGCGAAAACAAGCGAATATTTTGAGGGAAAACACAATTATGTGAGATCAAAGAAACATGTGGTGAAGACACGCACTTGCATCGCTACGAAAATAATGTTACCTTTTCAGCGATTTTAACGCTTGAAATTCCATCCAATCCACCTTGGTCTAGTCTTTGAATTCACTATTATCGCTGCCCTACGAATCTCCAGTGTTCTAAATAACAGCACACTTGGTAAAAGACGGCTCGACGGGCGACAGATTGTTGTCGAAGTCCATTACTCGTCGCTTTTAAGATTCCACCGCCTGTCTTGTTCAGTATCCAATTGACTTGCCATTATTGAGCTTCATAAGGGTATATTTTGTTCAAAGATCCACTAAAACGCCATTCGCGTTACATGACTTTCGACGCCATTGCCGGTTAAGTTAATCGTTCTACTGTGTCCACCAGAGAAATCTACGCATTTCCCACTACTCTCTCGATCCTAAGAAAATACGCGCAGAAGGCTCTATGCACAAAGACACCACTTAGCAGGGGAGTGACAGGCAAGACTTTTACCGACACGGAAAAAAAGAAAAAAAAAGAAAAACACCCAACAAATGCCACCCTTTTCCCGACTGGGATTGCCATACTGGCAACCCAGTAATAAACAATGTCATAACAGCCTCTTTTCCACGTGTCAACGCATCTCGTAAAAGAGCAAAGGAATGGGACGGAGGCCGTCACTAACCGTAAGAAAAAATGGACATAGACATACCTGCCATCCCTTGATAAAGGAAAATCTCAAGACCCATGCAAAACTCGGATGATTCTGCTAAAAGTAGCGATTCCATGTAGTAGGTCACTAGGGACGAAACTTTTAACGAAGAGTCGTTTCTTCCGGATAAGCCAACTCCATGGCCAAAACTTTTTAACAAGGTGCCATTAAAGGCTAACAGTACTTGTAAATATTGCTTGGAAACTCAGCATGGACTCAAGGTTTGGTTAATGGGTAACTTCAAGAGTCCATAGTCCATGCACTCTTGGTAACTTCTGTCAGCAAAATTTGGTAAAGTAAAAAGTAAAGTAAAGTGGTGCATTTATATAGCGCCCTTATCACAAGCTCTCAAAGGCGCTTTACAATGATCAATTTACCCCCAGCGGACTGGAAGCATATACAGGCGCAAATTGCAGCCGCTTCTAAGCAGTCCATGCATGCTGGTACTCATTTTACCGATCTCGGAAGGATGGAAAGCTGAGTGAACTTTAGCGGGAAAGAAGGTCGCCAAATATTCCAGTCTCGGCAGAACCGAGAATGGAACCCGGGACCTTAGGGTTGGAGGGCAGAGATCTTACCACTGCGCCAACCCCTCCGCTCTGTAAAGTGAAGAAAAAATCACACAGCACAGTAGTGTTTCATTTCAGAGTGATTTTGTCCCCCAAAACCATGAGATTGAGTCTTAAATCACGAGACTCATGGCAGAATCGCGAGAATTGGCAGGTCAGCAGAGGCGTTGGCGGATAACTGTAATGTGGCGTTTCTTGTGGGAAATTTGTTGTCTTTGTTTGCCTTTATGTCGTATAATTCCGCTCTTCTCGGGTTTCTCAAGAGCTTTTTTATGTATTTGTTCAACAGGGTGTGGTGGTTCATTGCAGTATATTGACTTGTTCTACCAACAGAATGGAACAATCTACAGTCCTAACTACCCCTCTACCTATGGAACAAGCGAGGATTGTCACTGGCGAATTCACGCATACACCTTTTATAGGGAACGTAAAGTACTTCTTTACTTCTCATCATTTGATTTAGATGCCCATTGTTGTAGCTGTGGTTATCTCGAAATATTTGACGGTCCAAGCGAAAACTTCAAGCTGCTGACAAGAGTATGTGGCGATAGTCTTCCCTCACCAGTTATTTCTTCAAATGATTACATTTATTTAAAATTCCGCTCTAATTCGAGCGTACGGCAAGGACGAGGCAGGTTTGTTGCGCACTACAGAGAACTTTATCGCTATAAAGGTGGGTAAAGGAATTCTGTTATTGATAAGCGATCCTATTGATGTTGTATTTGGAGTACAACGTATGCATCAATATATCTCACGCTCAATGTTCGCTATTTTTCAGGCTGTCCTTCAATCGATCATGGAGCTTTGACTGGTGTAATTTATAATCGAGGGTTTCCTTTTGAATACGGCGCGAACTTTTTTCCATGCCATTGGGACATTAAAGTGCCATCAGGAATGATGATCAACTTGACATTTTCTCAATTTGACCTTATTTCTGGTAATAACGGGAAAACTGGATTCTGTTCCAACTTTGTTCAAGTGCAAGATAATAACCGGTATAAAAGAAAGCTGTGTGGTTCTCTAGCCCCTTTCTCCTTGGTCCTCTTTGAATCTGTTAGTGTGGCCTTCTCTTCTTCTTCTGGTGGTACAGGTGGATTTTTGGCTTATTACCAAATTACGGCAAAGTCGCTTCGCACAAGTCCTTACAAAGTGCACCATTATACACTGAAGCCAACTTTTGTGTCTCCAGCACCACTCTTTGACGCCTGCAGACCATATTCCCAAAACAGTAAGTTAAGATTATCATTTATAGCACGCAATAAACTTTGCTTTTTTTGGAAGTTGTGCTGAGATCATGTTGTTGTCAAAATTTTGACGTTTAGTCCGTTGTTTTCCCTGACAACGGCGTTGCAATGGTTGCCTGAGACATTACCGACCCAGTGCAACCAAGCGTGCAACAGGCGATGTAAGCTCCGTTGTGACTACATTGAATACTCCAAAATCAGATGTCAGATGCGCGGAATATCGTGACTGGAATAGGTTTTCTGTTGTTTTGTGTTCCGTCATTTCACAAAAAAAGAATGTCTTCGATCGTAATTACGGCTTAGTTAAGTTGGTGACCCGTGGCCTTAATATTCCATTGCCTTTTTTCTTATTTCAAGAAATTCATGTGCAAGACTCCAGTTCCTTATCCATTGCCAGTCCCACTTATCAAGCTTCGCCTGAGATGACAACCACTTGTTCATGGCAAATAAGCACACGAGAGGGTTACATTCTTCGACTGGTTTTTCTTAATTTGACCATATCCAAGTGTGACGAGACATGCTGTCCCTATAGATACATACAAGCGAGAGATGGTAATGGATTAAGAGACTCTCTGCTTGGCACCTACTGTGGTGGAAACTACCCAAGCGAGGTGTCAACCACGGGAAATCAGATCTACGTCAAATACTATGGCCTTTACAGTAACGACACATTTGAAGCTACTGTCCTTTCCCATAAAGGTACCTGTTTTTTTTTTTCATTCATTTATTCATTCAATTCATTCGTTCGTTCGTTCGTTCGTTCGTTTTTCCGTTCGTTTATTTATGCATTTATTTGTTGGCCGCCCAAATTTCATGGCAAAGAGCTTTTTTTGGCCCGTCGACGTAGACAGGGACCACAGATGATACAGATGATTAAGTTCCAGGCGGGTTGCTTTGCAGAAGCAGAGAGTACATTAATGCATATATCATATATAACAAAAATGGGACAGAGCAGTCATCAAGTTTTCCTGCAAGTGTGGTAAGATGTTCCCTGTAAAGACATTAAAACTCAGTGTACAAGGAGACAAGCATCAAACACAAACATCGCCCGTTTCCGGCGGCAAGACACTATAATGTCATCAAGCACTGCCTATGGGGTTCAAGAGGCTACCTAAATTCGAGATGATAGCAGACTGGATGAGTCTAAATTGTAGTTTTTACTTAGTGACCTGAATGATCAAGAAATGACGACCAGCTTTTATCAATTTTGGGGCTAAGTTTATTATTTTTGGTACCAGATCATGATTAGGGAAGATTATTAACAAAAGTGATGAAAATGATAAAACCAAGTGCCAATTACCTACTTCCCACCTGGCATGAAAGCGCTATTTTGTCAAGTTAATCCTTCAAGAGAATATTATACTGTCTTCAGCCTGAGACAACAAAAGGTCCAACTGTAAATGTAACACATACTAAATACTGCAATAAGTACTGATCTTTTTTGTTGCCTTTGTCTTAGCTAAGCAATTTGTCGATGTTCTCGTTATTGTGCTGCCTGTTGTTGCTGCAGTTGTTGTCATCATTGTCATCGTCATCACTGTCATTGTCATCAAAAAGAGGCGCACCTCTCGAGAAACAGAATCATCCGCTGGTGGCGCCAATGCAGGTTCCCTTCAGTCTCCTCCCGAAACCAATGAAGTAGCTCCACTCTATTCGCACCAGGATCCGCACTATTCTAGGCCAACATCAGTATAGCTTTAAATTGAAGCCTGTGTTCGCTTGGGTTGTCTTAGTACATTTCCAAAACCGAACCGTTTCAACCAGAGTACTAATGCGGGCGGACGACACAAAGACAGAGACTTTTCGAAAAAGGAAATCACTTAAGATGATTCCCTAGAAATAGAACTTGTCGTAGATTTCCGATGAAACTTCGCACACTGTTGGAACATGACAAGGAGATGATAAAAATGTAATAAAAGAGAGGGTTCACCGCGCTCGTTTCCCAGGTATGACTCTGACCAATACGGGTATTTGAGCTACTTTGACAATTGCCGCGCACCCCCAAATAATAATCATTTTAATTATAATCTCAATCAATTAATAATAATCTCCCTTGAGGCTAGTGAGACAAAAAAAACAGAACTGAGCCGTGAATTTTGACCATAAAGCCTCTTAGCCATGCCTGAATACGAACGTGACCTACTTTGTGTTATGCGCAGAACAGGATGCGCAGTGCAATACTAGGGAATCAGCTTAACAACGCGGGTAGCTGTAGTGTCAACTATTAGAGACGCATAATCCTTCTGGGACGTACTTAGGCAAACAATTTTTCTGCGTCTCTTAAATTCGTCTCCAGCACAGGACGGCTATTGGATCTAGACGAACTATCCAGTCTAGTGCATCTTCGAAGACGTACTAACCAGGATAGTTCGTCCGCAATCAATCAATAGGGAATTTAAGAAACGGCGACGGCTACGACTACAACATCGCCACAAAACAGTAATATCATTGGTTAAAAGAGGATAAATAATCGTGCTGCACGTGAAGCACGGATTTAAGCAAGTATCTTAGCCGTTCTCTGCATAACGACGACGTGAAATCAACAAATTTGAGGTTTTGATGACAACGTAAGCATGCAACAGAGAATCTTTACTTCTCTGATTTCACTCTGAAACCGCTCGTACCAATTTATTTTTAGGATACTTCACCCATATTGTAGGACGTGAACGAGTCTGAATAATCGTGAAAGACTTATGATAGAGCCAAGTTATATAATATGAGGTGACGTTTTGGTCGACCGTCATAGATGAGTGTGAATTTGAAAATGAAAAGAAAGAAGAAAGTCACCTTTTTGAAAGAGAAGTATGGAGAAAAGAGAAAAATACCTGATCAACTTGAAGGGATAACAATAGCAGATAGAGAGGTACCGATGAAGTTTAGCTCTGAACCCAAATGTTATGGAGGGTGTTCTATTAATGAGAAGGAAACGAAAATATTGAGTTTACCACCAAAGTTCGCTGTGTACGACAGGGTGAACACAGATGAGTGTGAAGCCGAAATCGAGAAAGGATTAGCGAAGCTGAGATGGACAAAAAGGAAACAGTTTGAGAAGAATGGTGAAGACAAACACCAAGATAGAGAGAAGAAGGACCTAAATGGAAAAAGAGAAGTTTACGATATTAAAAGTGAGACATTTGATTTTCGCAACACGAGAGCAACGGATCTCCCGTTCAACAAGAAAGTACATCTACCTGATCCTCTTGGTGAGGAGTCAGAGGTTGCGATACGTATACAGAATCTAAAGACGAAATTAAATCAGATAACAAAAGAGTACGTGAGAGATGAAAAGGTTAGTAAGTGGAGCAACCTTGAGAAAGACGAAAAAGAAGGCTTGGTATCGTTGAAGAAGAAAGTTCAGACACAGGAGAATGTGGTGTTCCAAACTGACAAGTCAGGTCGTTTTTCTGTAGACAGCCTAGAGAATTACAAAACAGCCTCCCAACCCCACATTAATGACAGCGTCGTGATTACCAAAGATGAACACGATCGATTACAACAGCTGATAAATGCACATTCAGTTTCTTGGGTTCGCATTTTGGATGCAGGGCGTGAAAGGAATAACGAGGTTAGGATAAAGAACAATATGTTGAATAGTGACAGCCAAGTCGCACCACTATACACCCTACGCAAAGATCATAAAGAGTACAGTGATGAGTACAATGGACCACCTGTTAGACCTGTTTGCGGGGCGGTGGTAGGCTACAACTGCAAACTTTCCCACATAGTGAGCGTTATACTCACAGAAGTATGGAAGTCAAGAGAAAACAGCGAACAACCACTTGTTCATGGCAAATAAGCACACGAGAGGGTTACATTCTTCGACTGGTTTTTCTTAATTTGACCATATCCAAGTGTGACGAGACATGCTGTCCCTATAGATACATACAAGCGAGAGATGGTAATGGATTAAGAGACTCTCTGCTTGGCACCTACTGTGGTGGAAACTACCCAAGCGAGGTGTCAACCACGGGAAATCAGATCTACGTCAAATACTATGGCCTTTACAGTAACGACACATTTGAAGCTACTGTCCTTTCCCATAAAGGTACCTGTTTTTTTTTTCATTCATTTATTCATTCAATTCATTCGTTCGTTCGTTCGTTCGTTCGTTTTTCCGTTCGTTTATTTATGCATTTATTTGTTGGCCGCCCAAATTTCATGGCAAAGAGCTTACTCTTTTGTTATCTACGTAAAGATCATAAAGAGTACAGTGATGAGTACAATGGACCACCTGTTAGACCTGTTTGCGGGGCGGTGGTAGGCTACAACTGCAAACTTTCCCACATAGTGAGCGTTATACTCACAGAAGTATGGAAGTCAAGAGAAAACAGCGCCATATGTATGAGTACAGAAGACATGATAGCAGAAATGAACAGAGTAAACCAGAACCAGGAAAGCGACAGCTTGATTATCGGTTCTACCGACGTGGTTGCCTTATATCCAAGCCTTGATATAGATTTCACGATTGATAAGGTGTGTGAGGTTTTCTTTGAGAGTAACATCAGTGTTCGGGGTATCGATGATCTGGAGTTGGGCTTTGACCTTGCATTGACGACATCACCTGAGATGCTAGCAAAGATGGGCATAGCAAATGTATGTCCAACGCGAAAGACAAATAGGGGAAGACCACCTACAGTTACTGCAAGTGGGAGTGAAGAGCAGAAGAAGAAACGGTTCAAACCATGGAACTTACCAATCAGACGGCCGGATGGACATACTAGACGTGTAATGCTGAGAGAGGCATTGACAGTCGTGTTGGCAGTGATAATGAAAAATCATGTTTTCACATTTGATAACGAACTAAGGAAGCAGACAAAAGGTGGACCGATTGGCTTGAAGTTAACAGGGATATTGGCCCAGATCTTCATGATTTGGTGGGATAAAGAATTCGCCACGAGGTTAGATGAGATGGCCATCGTTGTGAAAATGAACAAACGGTATGTGGATGATATCAATATGGCTATACAAGCAACACCGGTTGGAATGAGGTACAAGGATGGTAAAACCTACGTGGATGAAAGATCTGTCGCTGAAGATGAAGGAGTCAGTAACGACGAAAGGACAATTACATTGGTATAACAAATAGGGAACGATATCCACCCATCAATACAACTTGAAGTGGATTACCCATCTAAACATCAAGATAGAAAGCTGCCTATCCTCGACTTAAAGGTGTGGATAGAAAGAGAAAGAAACAGAGAAACGAGGTGAGACGACCTCAGTGATCATGTACGAGTTCTATTCCAAAAGCATTGCTTCAAAAGCAGTCATAAATGCTACGTCTGCCCTAAAGTGGAGTACCAAGAGAACAGTACTAACCCAAGAAGTCCCTAGGGTCTTACTTAACTGTAGCAGGATGTTACCATGGGAACGAGTAGAAGAAAATATTAATGAGATGGTCCTGAGAATGTAGTACTCGGGGTATAGCAAGAAATTCAGATATGAGGTTGTCGACTCGGCCCTCAAAGCATATAGAGAGAGAAAGAAAGCTGATCAAGAAGGAGAAAGACCGTTACGCTGGCCCAAAGAGTGGAGAAAGGAAGAACAAGAACAGGAAAAGATTGGGAAGAAATGCAGTTGGTACAAACGAGGCGGAAATGAGGCAGTAATCGTCGTACCGGCTACACCGAATTCACAGTTACAGAAGAAATATCAAAAGGAGATAAAACAGCAACGATTTAAAATCAAAGTGGTAGAGAAGGCGGGTATTGCAATTAAGAGATTGCTCCAGAAGTCTGATCCGTTTAAACCGCGACAATGTGAGCGAGAAGACTGCCCAGTGTGTAGGACAGATGGGAAAGGACCGTGCAATAGAGAAAGTGTGTCGTATCGCTCGGGAATAAGGAGGAACGATCAGCCTTGTGGAAACATTGTAGAGAGAAACACAGTAGTGAGATACATTAGCTTCAAATGAATGTAACCGGTGTCTACTCTAACGACGCAATGCTTGGACAAATATTTGAGGGTGTCAAGATTAACAATGTAGATGAAGACTCATTGATGAACTCTAAAAACGAATGGAACTATTTCCAGATTCCGCGTGCTGTAGTCACACATGGACGCGTTGTTCTACTGAGATGAGAAGTCTCGTGATGACGTACATGAAGTCTGAGAAAGCGTGGACCATTCCAATGTCTCTTATATGAACGATATATGTATTTTTATTTTTAAAATGGCGGACGACTGACGAGGATCGTAGATCGAAATATATTTCGGATTCCCGCGAATTTTTACGGTTTTATTTTTTAAGAACAACTATTTTACAGTTCTATTAAGGTAATTCCTTAGTATTGCATTGGGCATCCCTACTGCGCACGTTTTTCGCCTCATAAGCGCGAGCACATGAGCACGTGCGCGTACAAAACGTAAGAGATTTCCCTCAAACTAAGCCTGATACGAAAGAACTGCTCCTTCTCTCTCAAACGAGCACGGTGACCCCTGATTTTTTTTTCAGGTATTTGCTAAGAACAGTCTAATAAAGAACATATTTGAAGAAGAAAAAAAGTTTGATAGTAGAACATGAATTTTTTTTGGAAAACAGTTCCGTACTGGGCGTATTTTACCCAAGGCGAGGACTTCAAGCTAACCACGAAACTGTCCCAAAAAGTGCACTATTCCCACAACCAGGCAATCAAAAACGGCGTAAATGAAGCAATACTGCTTATGTGAATAAAAGAAGCTTTATTTTCAAAATATAATTTTGTATCTTTGAAGTAACTAAGACTTAATTCTGTATGAAGGTGATTCGAATTTTTAACTCGCAAACAGTAAAAATACCCCATTTTAACAGCCTGCTGACGCGTAAACAAGCACGGTGACCCCATTTTTTTATTGCATTTTTCAAATGTTCATATCATGATTGTTAGTTATGCCAAGTTTCCAAAAAAGTTTGATAGTAGAACAATTTCAAGTGAATTACCTTAATTCAATTAAGTGCGTCGAACGTGTACAGAAGACGTGATGTCTAGTTACTCTCGAACGGTATGACAGTCCGTCAGGAATGAAAACGTTATGAGTGGTGTTTAATTTAGGAAAGAAAATGAAAATTTATCTCCAAGTGTTGACGTCCTCCGTAAAACCTCAAATTTGACTATTTCCCGTTGTAGTTTTGCTGACCACGGCAAAGAAATGGGCAAAAATGAAACACGCACGTGCAGAGCGTGCAAAGCTAATGCCGTCGCCGTTGTCGTTCCCAAAGCTCCCTAGTAACTTTATTAATGTGTCATCGGCTCTAGCTTGTCAGAAACTAATTGGAGACACCTATCTAAAAACTTAATAAAACCCTATAATAATTCTCACCCACCCTCTTTCCCAACTATTCATTTTCTTCTTTTATATTCCCGCCCCTATTACCTCAACAGCCTTCGTCTTTTCCCTTCCATTTGTCTTATGTATTCACATGACCAAAATTCCTAAAATCTTTCCCTAAAGTTATATGTCTCTAAAATGTAATCCTAAAAACATAAGTTTAAAATCCACCTTTAGTTGTTACGTAAATAGCAATCCCTAATACACCCTTGTGTTGCGATATCTGCTAGGCTTAAAAATGTTAACTGATTCGATCATTTTAATTAATTTACTAATCTTTGACCAGATAAATGGCCCCATATATGGTTTGAAATTGAAAGTAGGAAACATCAACAAAAAGTCCATCAATTTTTAGCAAGTACGTGTATATTGGTAAGTAAGTCAGTAAGGAGATGTAGTTAGCGTACGTTTTTCATGAGTTAGTCTGTAAAAACGCCTTTGGTTGTTATTAAGTCTAAGCACTGATTTTAAATGTTTAGCATTAAAGGGGCTAGGTCACGCAATTTTAGGCAATGTTAGGCAATTTTAGGCAATTTCAGCACTAATCGAATGGTCGTAGAATTAACTAAGATATCAAAATAACTGTTCAAAACTATAGAAGAACTCTAGCAAAACACCGGGAAGCCAAGAAGGGACATGGATGGACAAAATTTATATCAGTTTATATCAAAATGTCATTTACATAGCTGGAAAATCATTCTCAGTAGTCCTCCTCCTTCTTCTTCTTCTTCTTCTTCTTCTTCTTCTTCTTCTTCTTCTTCTTCTTCTTCTTCTTCTTCTTCTTCTTCTGAATATTTAGTGAAATGATCAATCATGTAGAGATTCAATTGTGGTTGCGATGACATGAACATGTACATGGTAAGTTTCTAAGGTCCATTAGGTCCATTTGAAAATGTGTTAGGAATTCTCTTGCTTGAATAGGGGCTAGCATTGGCTGTTTTTGCCTGCTGGTGATCGACTTTTGTTCTTCGTGTATTGAGCAGAGTGACACAAAGAGTTGTATTATTTCTTGGGATACTACTGATTCGTAGTTTCGCTTGATATATTTGTCCATCTTGTCTCTTCCTTTGTGAGCAATATTCGAATGGGTTTGGCAAAGAACTTGGTGTAGTTGACATTTTTGAACAAATTCTTTTCCGTTCTTGGATAATTTTTTGCCACCCTCCAGTTTCCATCCTTTTCTTTAGATAATTGCTACGTCTTGACTTGTCAGATTTGTTCTGTCCTTGCTGTCTTCATTACGTGTTTCTAAAGGGTTATTTTGCTTGCTTTTGTCTTTTTGGAAGCTTTAACTTCACCCAATTTTTGGTAGAATATCTCTGAAACAACACAGCTTGTGTTAGCCATTTTACGAACCGTACAGGGCCACGAATTGCGCACGAATAAACTTTTGCATAATTTACTATGACCGAGAAGAGTCTGGGCCCTCTTGCGCCAGGACAAAAGTATTAAAATTAATGGCGACTGTTTGTCCAAGTCCTGTGTGGTTTAGCGGTTAGTTACGGCGCAAGACTCAATACTAAGGGATGTCAGAGGTGCCCGGTTGAAGACTCGGTAAGTGCAGTTCAAAGCGATTTCTTTCTCTCTTGTACTCATTGAATGGGTCAAGGGTACTTAAAGTAGTGGTAGGTATGACGAATGGATCAGGAGATGGAAGGTTAA
Source organism: Montipora foliosa (assembly GCF_036669935.1). NCBI lineage: Eukaryota > Metazoa > Cnidaria > Anthozoa > Scleractinia > Acroporidae > Montipora > Montipora foliosa. Next base: position 39,878,317 of record NC_090872.1, read on the forward strand.
GAGGGACAGGGACAGGGACAGACAGAGAGTAAGAAAAGAAAGGAAGAAAGTAGAGAGGAAGTGGGAGGGAGAAAAGGCGATGTTTTTGTTGTTTTCAACCCCCCTAAGAAAACCGTGCCCCTTTTTTTTTCAACCAGACCCCATAAAGAAAATCCCTTTTCAAACAGTTGATAAATAACCTAGGTTAATTAAATTCACTTAGTTTGATTTAAATTTACCTTGTTTGATTTGTCTTCACCTAGTTTGATTTAAATGGACCTGAATTTAATTTCAACCTGTAACGTATACCTTATGCTGTGCTTCTCATGCATTGTTGTTTTAAATCTAGGTAACATAAAATCATCTGAGTGTTTTAAGTTGTATTTACCCATATTAGAGCTAAACAGATCTGATATATCATGTGGAACTGAGTTTTTCTTGACTTTTTTTATCATTAATACAATGTATAGCCAAATCCCGCAGTCTTCAATTGCGTAATGTTGGAAGCTTTGGCATCCTTAAGAGTGTACATACCCTTTCTTGTAAACGCTTGAGTTTTCTGTCATCTGATTCACAACAAAGTTCCATACTATATGGCAATATGTACTTTGGGGCAATATGAAAGCTTTGTATATAGTTAATTTGGCAAGCATTGGTATCATATTTCTAAATCTCGTGAGAACTCCTACTGGTTTGGCCCCCGTACTACATATATCCTTAATATGGTTCCAAAAGTTTAGTTGGTCATCGATAGTTACCCCTAATAAGTTAATTGTGGGGCTATAATTTATATTACATGTTCGTTATGTTAATGTTCATCTCCTTGTTCTTGTGCTTTGGTTCGAGAGTCATAGTCGCAATTTATCATGGTTGCACTTAAGTAGGTTATGTTGGTACCATTCTGATGTCAATTTCCCTTCATCGTTTAAGACCTTTTCCACCTCCTCAACTTTTTCTACAGAATAGTAGATCTGATGATCATCGACATACATTTCCAGGTTACATCTGTTTATACTGTGAACAAGGAAGTTTTGGAAATGTTCCACAGTAATTGATCCCAAGTTAGACCCCTGGAGACATCCTCTAATAGCTTCTTTCTATTCACTCTGTTCCCCCAATCCTTACTCTGTTTTTCCTTTCGTAAAACTAGGATTTAAGCATTTCTATCGCTCCATCTGAGAAATCATAGGCCCTTAACTTCACCAGTAATAGTGGTGGATAGATCAACAGCTTTCGATAAATCCGTTGATAGTACACCAATAACATTTTTACTATCCATTCCCCCTCTCCATTCCTTCAATAACTTGATTAACGAGGTCTCACAGCTGTTTGTCTTGCTATAGCGGTTAAGCTGTCGTACTCCATAAACGCTGTGATTTGTCCTCAAAGAACTTTCTCAAAAACTTTACGTACTCCGCTTACAACTGTTACTAGTCTATAATTGCTCACGTCTCCGGGATTGCCCTTTTTGTACACAGGCACCCAATCACCTTTTTTCAATTCGGTAGGCCAGAGGTTCTTCTCAATACAAGGTATTAAAAAGTCTGGTCAACGATGGTGCCAGAACTTTACTGAATTAACTGAAACACTTTCACTGACTTTGCTAAAGTTAAACGTTGGTCCATCGACAATTCTTTTATATTCGCGTTTGTATCCAAAACTATTGTGATCACGCAGTTATTCTGCATTTACTTCCAACAAGTATGAATCTCCAATCTCCGTCGCCGCTTCAGTAAAGTAGTCCACAAAGGAATTAGCCACCGGTTTTTGATCTCTTGTGTAATAGGCCAATCTCGATATATTAAAATTCAGGTCTAAACAAAAGACATCATCTCGAGGCTCTGGGGAATGAATATAAGGATTTGTATGAGTTTATTCCCCAGAGCCTCGAGACAATGCCTTCTGTTTTGGACTGAATTTAAATATATCGGAATTGGGCTATTCTCCTAGGACTCTAGGAATATAGTGCTGTTATTGAGGTCTTTTGACTTAGAAACGTTACAAAAAAACACACTTATCCTTCATATCTTCTGTCATTGTCCTCCAGCATTGGCTTGAGCGACCTTTTTTTTGGTTGTGAGTAAAACGCGTAACGGCGTAACGGGTAACTGTGTAACGGGTTTTTTTTTTTTTCATGTTGTTTGTTTGTTTTTTGCTGTTGTTATTGTTGTTGCTGCTGTTGATTTTGTTTGACTGTTTGCCTTTTTTTTCTTTCTTTGTATTTCTAAGTGAAAAGATAATGTGAACATTGTTATTCATGATTGACGGGTTTTTCCCGCCCTTTGGCCAAATTTACCGCATTATCCGGAGGCACTAAATCCTACAGTACGTCAGCTCTTTTGGCTTTATCGGATGGTTTTTTTATGTAAACAAGGGATGACGGTTAAACTCAGCGGGTAGCGAGTTTACTTTGACGATACTCTGTGTTTGACCGCAGGTAACAAAAGACCGGACAACATGACAAAAGCGCCAAGATATCTGGGGGTTTAGCGTTGTGTGACAGACATCCCAAGAAACGAAATGGGACTAAGATAAAATCCAACAAATAATAATTGAATAGGTCAAATTTGGCTCCTCCATTCCGTGTGGTTAAAGGAACATTGTACACGTATAAAAAGTTGATATTTTTAATATATATCAATTTTTTGTTCTGTTTTTCTCATAACAAGAACCAGCGCGGGCCACGTCTTTATTTACCTTTTTTTCTGTGTTACGGTCTTTTTGGTTTTAAAATAAGTAACCTCAGCGTCAGAAAAAAACATGAAAAAAAATCCCGTTACCCAGTTTCTCGTTACGCCGTTACGCGGTTTTACTCGTTGTAGCCGTATTCCTCCTAGTCTCGCAACTGGGCCGAGGGGAGAATGGTCGCTCTATCACCATTCTCCCCTCGTCTTGGTTGCGTGACGAACTAAAGCGTCATTAGGGACTGCAGTCCATATTCCTCCTCTATATTTCTTCTCAAGCTGACGATTTTCCTCTGTCGGCTTCCTCACAAATCTTTTGGAAAATTTTCGATTCTTTCTGAATGCATCTTTGGTACGGAGTGTCCTCGGCTCTTACCGTTATTCTCTTCGATGGAGCGTGCTCCTCCAAAACATTGAATAATGCGATCAAAAATAAGACACAAACAGCAGTGATAAACATATTGAACTTTTTCATTTTGATAATTACTTGACGTTTCGTATGTGCTCTACATACATTTTCAAAAGTAACCGTTGAAATTTAAAACAGCTATTTATATATAACAAATCGGACAAATTTATATATAACAAATTTATATATAACAAATTTATATATAACAAAATTATTATTATTATATATTTTACTGTTAAGTATTTGCTGTTAAGTATTTACTGTTAAGTAATTTATATATAACAAATTTATATATAACAAAATTATTATTATTATATATTTTACTGTTAAGTATTTGCTTAATCTAGGTTCCAGTCCCCTCATCCGATTTGTTATATATAAATAGCTGTTTTAAATTTCAACGGTTACTTTTGAAAATGTATGTAGAGCACATACGAAACGTCAAGTCATTATCAAAATGAAAAAGTTCAATATGTTTATCACTGCTGTTTGTGTCTTATTTTTGATCAAACTACGATGGCCCAAGAACAAAAGTATTGAATAATGCGTTCCAGTAAAAGAGCATTCATAAAAACTTGTTGGGGTGGTGGATGCGGGGGGGGGGGGGGGGAATGATGAGAAATTATGTATTATCTAAAAATATTGGAGGACCCCTACATGCTGCATTAAACATTTTCAGGGACCTCCTTTTAGTATCCCTAAAATATGAGCCACCCCCAACTTACCTTCCCTGTCCACAAACCAATAAATTAGTATAGGTAATCGCATGGGGCCGAGTAAAATTAAGGATTAATATCACGCGTGTTTTCAGAAGTTGCTGAAATTGCCCGAGTCGCGAAGCGACGAGGGCAATTTCAGCAACTTCTGAAAACACAAGTGATATTAATCCTTAATTTTACGAGGACCCATTGCGATTACTTGTTAAGACGAGATTTTTTTGAACATCGAGCAATAAAGCGCGCCAGCGGCCAAAAATCCCATAAGAGCTTGCGCGCATCTTACTTTCAGGACTTGTATCGTCGGCCATATTTTGTGTCGCGGTGGAAGAGCACATAGAAGTTGTGTTGAGTGCAAGCGATTAGCCAACCATTTTGCACAGGTATTTCATTCAGTCACTTCGGAAAGATCTGTAAAGCTTTGAAAAACGTTTTGTTTTGAAGCGGTGAATTTATCATATTTAGTTTAACCTTCTTGCAAGGTTATAACCAGTACGCAAATTGTTCGAAAAGATCTTTCTGCCGTAAGATTTCGAGTTCTCCGACTCTGCTAATAAGAGATCCAGTCTAGAATTAGTGTGTCAAGACTTGCTTTTGGACTATCTTGAGATTGCAAACCTAGGATGAATTCTTATTACACTTCTATTAAAATAGTGTGAACAGTTCTTTTGTCATTGCCTTGTCTGTGACCGGTGATCTGATATTCGAGTTAGAGGTAGTCAAGTTGATGTGGAAGCAGCTTCTGTCACTTGCGTTACGGTTCAGTGAGGTTTCCTACAGATCGTTTTCGGACTGCTGTTGTCGTTACAGCTGGGTGTACTCTATCGCTAGACCTTGCAAAAGGTAATTTTGTCCTTTTTTTTTTTTGAAAGGTATCGAGTATTCGTGGATAGGTTCCTTTAGAGTTGATTTTCAGCTTATCTCCCGCACACTTCTTCCGTAAAAAGGTTCGTGAGACCCCCAGTGTTTAAGTGTTTCCTTATCAGTTCCCCCTTTAGAATTACACATTAAGATTGTGTTCAGCTTAGCTTCAATTGTCAACTTTCAATTTCGATTGTTGAGTTGAATTTATCATAAAATTTGCCACAAATGTTTCATTTTCCAATTCACTAGAGTTAAGTCTAGCTTATATCAAAGTTAAAAAAAAAGAGTTATTGAAGGTTTGATCTTTGTGAAGAATTGACAAAAAAAAAAAAGAAAGGAACTAGTCCCAGCTGAGCCTCAGAGATTGTAAACAATGTCTTCATCAGTACTTACTTATAGTATATGTAAAAAACCTACAAGGAAGAATCTCGTCCCATAAATGATGTTAAAGGAAAAATGTCAAGCCTGTAGGAATACCACTATCCACCTCTGATGTTCAGCGTCCAAATGCACAACTCCCCTGTACAAGCTAAAACATTTAAAGTCTACCAAAGTCCACTTATGTCCAGGTTTGACCCTAATTAGATACACGCCCAATTTTGACATCCAACAGTGTCCCTTTAAGTCTAAGCATTTGCTACCTATTTTCAACAATAAGGTAAGAGTAAAGGTCAGCATTATTTTTAGCTTTGGGTAAATGCAGCAGCTAATCTTCACTTAAAGAGTAGCATTTGGGGGACACTTTGTGACATAAATTGTCTGTATTCTGAGACACAAGTGATGTTGAAGTTGGCGAGAAGAGCAAGGGGACACTTCGTGACGCTTCTTGAAATCCGCGTGCATCTAATTAGGGTCAAACCTGGACATATCTCCCAAAGTCATTAGATGATTTGTTCCCTGAAGCTAAGAAAACTTTTTTGGAAAAAAAGTTTGGCTGTGTGGCCCTCATAAGCAGTTTAAGGTGCTGTGGTGCATGTTATGTAAGGTAGCACAGGCTGTCACCCAGTGTAAACAAAAGTGTTCCACAGCCCCTGTCTGCAAACAATTCTATTCAAAATCAAGTTGGTTGTGCCCCAGTGTCATATGAACTGATGTCAAAGCGAACTCAGCAGAGGATTTGAAACAAACTTTAAAACTGCACAAGGCAAAAAGTGGCTGAACTTCAAACAGAAGTTGAAAACATGGGTGCCTCAAATGAACAGATCTGCCAGGAAATTCTTGAAGGCCAATTTGATGGGGTAAACTTTCCTTCTTTTAACTCACATGGTAAAATTCTACCATACATATTCTACCTTACTAGTTGGTTTTTCAGTTTATTTGGATTGGTAATGAAAAGATGAACACAATTCAAGGATCTCCCAAGCCCACGAAACTGAAAACATGGCATACTGTCATGCTTGTATAACAGGGTAAAAGTTACTACTGGTAACCCTACAAAATACAGTAAAGACCCACACATAAGAACCTAGAATTTTCGAGGTCAGGCAGAGCAGGTTCTGATATTTTAGGCTATTTTTTCATAATTCAGGCTGATTACATGTACTTTCTTAATAGGTTCTTATTTCTCAGAGCAACAACAATAAATTTCTATATTTTATTCATAAGATATGTAGACAGTATTGCACTGTAGC
>NC_090872.1:39889599-39897099 GCF_036669935.1 Montipora foliosa
GCATACGTGGGTTGAAATGTGATACGCGAGGATTTTTGTGGTAGTGTGCTATAAGCAGTGCGTGCATAAGTCACGAAAATATACAGGTCTGTTGGAAGCGTGCTTGAGTTTCAACAAAATGAGCTCCAAAATCAGCAAAAAATTGTGACGCTGATGAATAATAAAGTAGCTGCTACTTCCAAAACTATGGAATTACCTGGTGATAAATAGCCTCGTCTTGGAGAGTAAATTTTTGACTTTGCAGAAACAATGGTCAACCTCAAGAGTTGGGCGATTGTGATCTTGGTGTTGAATTCGCACAGTTCTTGTCAAACTTTATATAACACTTGAAAGAAAAAGAAAACTAACAAAAAAAAGCCCAGTATATTGCCATCATTTGACACAGATGCCTCACTGTTTCGCGAGTAAACAGCCCGCGGTAACTTGATCACGGCGCCCGCTGAATTCGATGTCACTTTCGATTTTGCGATTTACTTGTGCAGCCAAAAGTACAATAACAAAATTGAACGTAGCAAAAATCTCCCAAAATTTTTTTTCGCTGATGGTAACTTTTTATATTCGCGATTCAAAATTAATATTGTTTTCATGTCATAAATTTTGTTGCTGATGGCAAAATATTTTATTCTCCATCGACCGTTCTGAAAACTTCCTTCTGCTCTTCCTAAAAACTGTACATGTGTATCAATATTTATTTACTTTTGCATCAATATTTCTTTTGCATAAAGCAAGCTAACAAAATCCGTACCTCGCTTGGTTCGCATTTTTGAGCGTTACAATAGAATTTTCGGTCCTATGCTTCTGTTACAAATTGGTATATTTTTAGGTCACGCATCCAGATACTAACCCCGCCGGATAGTGTTTAACTTGAGTGAACTTTTGTATTACAAAGCTGTCAGATGCTCAGATGGTGTAAACAAGTTGTGAGGGAACTTGAAAATGATCAACATGTCAGCCCAGAAGCCAATGTTTCTCGATTCTCTTTTATTTTCTTCAATCTTTCTGGGTTTAATACTTTGCCAATAACCATATGTCTTCTCAGGGGCTATTAAGACTTTACTATGGAAATACAATGATATACAATACCAAAACAATATCGTGTACTGTTGGAGCTACATATTACGCAAAGACAACTTGAATCTGTTGAATCTCCTGGAAGACAAAACGCAGCTCAGTTGACAATATGGAAGAAAACGCTGTGTTACTGCACTACCGTAAAGATGACAGCAATTTTTTCTTTCTGACAAATGATTAATAGGCTGGAAGCCAGGTTTTTAACCTCAGAAAAAGATATGTTTCGTCGTATGAACGTGTGAGCCAAAGGGCCCGCTCTGCTGGCACGACTTCTGGGTGACCCCTTAAATGGTCTTAATGACCCCCCCGGGAAATTTGAAAGTCAACACCAAGGAATTAAAAATATATCATCAAGACGAACTATTTTCTTGGAAGAAAAAGTATCACAGAGTAGTGAAAAGTCTCATAGGACAAAAACCATTGATAAATGAAATCTTACTGAGCACCTAAAAGAGGCGTCCATTCAAATATGGTCTCGAGAGAGCAACATTAATGGAAAAAAAGGAAAAAAGGAAAAGGAAACCAGACCACGTACAAGGGAGTCATGTAGGCCTGTCAACCCCATTTTACACTCTTGAATATAACATTTTGTTAAATTGAGGTTACATTGGCTAATGACAAGTTTTGTTTTCGTGATTTCTCCATTTCTTTGCTTACAAACTATAATTTTCTTTCATCTCATCAGTTTGACTGAAAACTCGATCTAGCTGTTGGTCATGGCGGAACAAGCAGTTGGAAAGACATGTAAGCTTTCCTCTGCGATTTTAAAGATGCCTGTTCTTCCATAACTGTATGAAGCTCTAATAAAAAAAAAATTCGGGGGTAGCATTCCCCCAGACCCCCCTAGAGGCTCTCGCCGAAAGCGCTCGTTTCACTGCGCCTTCCTGCGCGTACCTAAACGAAAAAAACCACGCCTCACCCCTGCATGGAACCTGTTTTTCCGAAGATCCTTCTGTGCGTCGCTTGCTGACCGCGTTTTCAACTGCGAGGCTAAAATACCGCAACACAGTCGAGTTGTATTCAAAGCTCTGAGATAAAAATAGGCAACACACTCTTAGATTGGAGAATGGTATTTGAAATAAACAATGCCGCCAATCTAACGATCATTGTCGTTTTGAGCAAGTTTGCAAGGGACAAAAAAATATTACCGGCGAAAAAGGGCATGTAAACATAGAGAAACTTTAGTGTTTTAAAAAATGCCTAAAATTTTAACTGTTTCATGTTACAGAGCGATTATCGAGTTACACCCATTCAGGCCCTCTTTCTGCAAGCCCGACCTCTTCGAGAAAAGAACAACATCATGGTTGGGTAAGATGCAGACCGCGGAACCTGCGGAACCTAGAGAAATGACTGTCTTTATTGAAACCCCATGATGAAAACGTTGAGATTTACATTAATATTTGTTAAATATCCACTGTACCCGCCGATTGTTGCGTTCCACGTACCTTTTTAGCTCGTGGAGAGCTATCGGGATGGTTGGCGAATCAGGCTGTCAGGGGTAAACAATGGAAAATTTGTAATCGATTTCCGATCGTCTCAACTTCGGCAGGCGCATTCATGCATTCGTTAAATGGTCGTTAAGGCAGCAGGCACATTCATGCATTCGTAAAACAGAAAAATGTATTACACTGCATTTGTAACCACTCTATAGGCTTGATAATTCGCTATATCACCTCCCTGACGCAGTATCTTACTTACTCCACGATCTTACCACAGGATACCTTTGATTTGAAACACCTTACTTCCTAACGTACCATCTAATTCAAGTTACCGGATTAACTGGTGGATTGCGTGACAAGTCAAAACAATTACCATTATAATCACTGAATTCCCTGCCTACGGTGATTTGTTGTTGTTGCTATGAAGGTATTCCGACGAAAGACTTACTATGCCGTAAACATGAATTGAAGAAGGAACGTATCGTTGCAGGGGTATAGGGATCTTGGGTCTTAGTTTTTGAGATTTGGCGGGGTTCTTAGGTCTTAGTTTCTGAGTGCCCATTTACACTACAGAAAAAACTTGTTCCGGACCCCTTAGCAGAGTAGATGCGAACGATATATCTTTGCCGTGTAAACTATCCGTTCCATGTTTTATGAAACGGCTCCAAAACCGCTGAGTATACCCTAGAAAGTTCCGGCTTTAGCAGCTATCCTCAACGTTAAGGCGATTGCACTGAAAATGATACGCACATGGAGTTAAAGATAGTCGGACAGACCAGCCCTGGATTGCACACTGTCAAAGTGGTTTGCCAGATCCCATCGCCACCACAATTAGCATGCTCTGCCTTGAATTTAAGGACAATGTCTTCTAATTCAAAGGTATTTTTGCGTGGTTGTATGAATATAGGGAAAGCAGATCTTAACAAGTGTTATTGAAATCCAAAAAGAAAATGGGAGGTAACCACGCATTTTCTGAAGATATTTAATCAACAGTATTTGTAATAAGCTTTAAAATACAATGCAATGTTTGGCGTTCCCTTCCAAATTGAAGCTTAAAGAACCTTACTCACCCACTTCACTTTGCGTGCCCGCCTTACTTCAGTCGCCATTTTCAGGGCCCCCGAAACTCCGGATTCTATGACTGTGTAGAGTAATCTGTTTCCATCGGAAATCAAATGGGCTATATAATTCTATTTTGTATTGGAAAATAAGCTATGTTTATTAGAATTTAGAGATTCTTATATTATTTATGTATGACTTTGCTCATCGCAACATGCTAACTGCAAGGGGCCTTGTTGCATCGATTTCCCTCAAGGTACCAGGCTCCCAGGTATCGATGAGTTCACACCTTTAAATTCCTTTCACAACAAAAAAATAACTGCCGCTGGACCTGACGGCCTGTCACACTGATTCCGGATAGAATTTGCAGAGGAAATTGCTCCCGCAGTTACTTCCATCTTCAACTTATCAATTACGTGTCAAACTGTGGCTTGTTCTTGGAAACTTGCTAATATTTCCCCCGTTCCTAAGGAAACCCCACTGTCATCCTTGAACCAACTTCGCCCCATTTCTGTTACTGATATTATTATTACGCTGTTGGAGAAAATTATTTATGTAGTAGAAGTTAAGCCTGTCATTAGATCCTAGGTACTAATTCCTCCCATGCTCTCAATAAGAGCCAACACATGTGGCTTAACACTGGAGAAGCAGATTGTGTTTGGGTTTTTGTCTTCGATTTCTTTAAGGCTTTCGACCCCGTGAATTATCTTGAAATGTCCAAGCACAGAAATGATGTACCCAACAGTGTTACCATAAAGGTAAATCCAGCCACCAGAAAATGAAAAAAAAAGTGTTACCGTTTAGCTGAGAAGATTTCTGTGCTTAAAATAACTTGACATGTCATGTGATATATATGTTATTCACCGGCTGGGAGGTCCGTATAGGGAAAAACTGTGCCCGATGTCTTGAGTACGGCCCGAGGCCGCACGCCGAGGGACGTATTCAAGGCCGAAAGCACAGTTTTTCTCTATACGGATCGACCTAAGCCTGTGAAAAACGTGTTTATAGGCCATTTTCACTATGACGTCACGCGAGCAAAGGCTTTCGGTAGTTGTAGTAAAGAAAACCGTATCAAAATGGGGGTAAGTATATTTGTTGTGTTCCGGGGTGTTTTATCAATTCAAAAAAACGCAAAGGCCAATTTTCCTTTTATGTGTTTCCAAAGGACGCGAAATTAAGAAGGAAATGGCTTCTTAACATTTCTAGAAAGAATTTTTTACCGACGACGGGCCACCGTGTAGGTAGTGCTCATTTCCCAGGAAGCAAAAAGTCTTACCAAAACGCCGTACCCACGGTTTTCCCTTTGAAGAAGTCACATCAGAGACCTAAACGAAAAGCAACCTCTGATAAGGCATAAAGATACCACGATACAAGATACTGTGATGGAATCCACACAAAACAACGGAATAAAGGGAGTCGACGAGGAGGAATCCAATGAAGACAAAGGTGAAGGATCGGAAATCAAAACAGTGGTTGGAATTGCTCCAAATGGCGCTGTGACTTTTATTTCATATTTGTACGGGGGGGCATGTGAATGACCGGAAATTTGTCATTGCCTCTGGCATTTTGGATATGTTGGAGTCACACGATTCAGTAATGGCTGGCAGGGGATTTGAAATTCAGGATTTGCTTGTACCAAAGAAGGTGTCCCTCAATATTCCTCCCTTCATACGATGCAAGGATCAGCTTGATCTTGATGAAGAAGATGAAACAAGGCAGATAGCTGCTGTTAGGATCCACATTGAATGGGCTATTGAGAGGATTCTGCAGCATATCTTTAATAACAACAGTTCACAAAATTATACACCTCATTTGAAGTTATTCAAATTAGACTTATTAAAAACAGTGCCATTGATATTGCACCTCTAGCATTTTGATTGGTTAATCACAGCAGGGTCAATAAGCTCATAATTTGAACCTTGCTGTAAATTTGAATTGTGGAAGTAAAAAACTATTTTCTTGCTCAATAACTGCCACAATTTATTTTGAAAGCAATATTTGTGGTAGACTTTTTAGTGCAACAAGTATTCTTGGGCTTGCTGGATATCAAAATAATTATAAATAATTAATTATAAATAATATTGATTATGTAGAAATCAACTTGGTTGGAATGGTACATTCAGTTGTGTCTTTAGTGGCATGCCCTTTTAGCGGAAGGGAGCTGGGATCCACCTTGTTTTGATTAACCTTAATGCTTTTCATAATTATGTAAGTTGCATTGTTATTATGCTAACAAGCCCTGATTTACGTGTAAAAGCACACTGGTTTTTGTTTTCAAAACAAGATCACCCCAGACTCACTTCCCTTTAACTCCAGATCCCTTAGGACACAACTGTAAAGTGGTACATAAGATGACATAATTTAATGAGCTTTAGCTTGGTAGATAGAAATATGTGTATCACTATATAGTAGGAATACTCATGGACATTTACAGCATTTTAAGAAAAGATGGGTCAATTGATCTGCTTTGTTTAGAACTCTGGGCCCGGTTATTCAAAAGTCGGTTAACTTAATCCAGGATTAGCATAAACTTTTGTTTCAAGTTTTTAAATTTTTGGTGACAGGTTCTTTTGCTTATTTTTGTTTTTCAAGATTGATATTTTTTAATGTAAAGTTTTGCTGAATATCAGTGTCAAACTACAAGTGGGAGTAGAGAAATAAACTCCTGGGTTAATTTTCAATCTGGAATTAGGGTTAAACGGTTTTTGAACAACCGGACACTGTTTTTTACTTTTCCACCTGGAAATTTGGGGAAGAGAAATCCTACTTATAGGAAAACAACCTTGGATACAGGTGTTTTCCATTTCTGGTACTATGGCAAATAAGCAGAAATCCAAAAGCTTTTGTTTCAAAGCATTCCAATAAATTGGATCAAAGTATATTCTCTCTACATGCAAGTCTTCAATGTTACCACAGTAGGTGTAGACAGCCAAGTCACACCATTGCCTGCCAGAAATGCCCATGTCCCCTTGTATTTGTGCATAATAGTGATGTCGAGTCTTCGGCTTCAATCCAGTGTTGGTAATTTCGAGGCAGGTATTTTTCTTTGTTCTCGGCAATAATGTGTAGCAACTCTTTTCTGCCATCAGGCTGTGGAATTTTAATGGGGAATTCGATGTATTTCATTTCCAAATTTCCAATGGCATCATGTCTTGCAGTGGGATCATTGAGTGGGGCAAGGAGTGGTGCAGTTTTATCAATAAAAAGTCCTCTTTCTTCGACAAATAGTCCAGAGTGTCCTGCTGCTTGTTGCTGGTTTTGCCCTTATTAAGGGTCAAGCCTCAGACCCTCGGCACATTGGGCAGGTACAGCAGACCTAGTTTTGTACTAAAAAATGCCACGGGTTAGTCTATCAGGACTTGTTGATGGTCTCCTGTTCTGGATTTCACCAAATTTAGAAGCTGTTACCCTTCCACTTCTGTACTGAAACCACTTTTCATTGTTGGTTTGACCCCTTGTTTGCTTTTCTATTTCTGAAATTTCCTTGTCCGTTAATTATACTCAAGGATGCCATATAAGAACTACAAATGCCTTTAAATTGTTCACAATTAAGGTCATAGACGTCAGAACACGAATCTCGAATGCCTTTACCTGCAAGAATGTGTTTTTCAATGTCGAGAGTTTCTACCAAAGGGATACCTTGTTCACTTTCCTTGGACTCATTTTCAATTCCAACTCAGAAAAGCTGTCAATAACTTCTTGCTGAACAGTTTTGCACGGAGTTTCCTCTTCCTGAATCGTTTCGCAGTGGGGAAAGCAGAAATCACGCCCAAAATTAAAATCCATCGGGGTATAAGTGCCATCCTTAAGCTTTTTCCCGGCAAATTGAAATTCGGAATCTGCCCTTACTTCATCCTCCACAGGATACTTTCTCTTTCCAGAGAAGCAATAATCGTGGTCCATACGTACGTGCGTTCTAGCTTCCTTCGCC
>NC_090872.1:39917099-39927099 GCF_036669935.1 Montipora foliosa
ATAATAATGAAAAAAGAGTTATAAGAGTGTTAGTAGCCGTTTGTACTTTCACACTGAAACCCCAACACAGCTCCCATCGCTTTGGTTGCCCCACCGCATGTTTTAAATCCGGATTTTCATTGAACTCTGTAAGAACTGAAGCTGTTTGAATCCTTGTTGTTGTTGGAAAAAGGATAGTTTCGTTAAGTGAGTTGCTTTTAGGCAAAGAAGTCACCACCCCGTAATTCAACTGTCCATTTTGCTGCACTGAACAAAGTAATCGAGTAATTACACGCATGGCTACAATACCAATTAACAACAAAGACAGAGATAACGTGGATTTTGCACCATTTAACGTTTCAATTCAATCGGCTTAAGCCAGTATGACTGAGGTCATAAGGTGTAAAAATTTCTTAAGCCAGTATGACTGAGGTCATAAGGTGTAAAAATTTCTTATTAGGATCCTTTCATTCCCTTTCGTGTACGTTATGTTTATCCTTTAGTTCACGAATTCGTTTGTTTTGCATCTGGAAGATGTAATTTTCAATTATAACCTCTCCCTAGGGGTTATCACGCATAGCTTAACCAATGAAATCCCCGCATCCTAATTGCTCGGAATACATGAAATTCTTTGTGCATTTCGTTGCACCGAAAAAAGACAACCGAGATTATTCAGGTATTCGAAGTAATAATTGTTGGTATTTCGATCGATTTCCCTCGATGTACCGGTGTGACAAATAATTTGAAACATTGCAATGCATCTGGAAGCGCAAAAACAAAGCACAGATGATTTCAACGCGTACGATCGCATCCCCAAAAGGTGCAGCGACCTGCAGTCATGATAATTTGAGTTGTTGACAGATGTAAAACAGGATTGTCTTTCAAACAATCTTTATTTTATCCTTATGACTCGTTTTTTTATTATTAATATTTATTTTACCCTCAGTCTGCATTTTACCCCCGGTCTGCAGTCTGCGTTTTACACTGACCGCCCAAATAACCGATTTTTCGACGGAAAATTCATCCCACAGGATAAAACTATTCACTGGACATGTAATAAAGGTAAATATGTTCGAGCGAAAGCGAAAACAAGCGAATATTTTGACGGAAAACACAATAATGTGAGATCAAAACGGAAAAAAATTAAAACAATGAAACGGAGAAATCTACCAATTTTCCAACTGGGATTGCCATACGGCAACCCAGTAAAAATACAAGTTCGCGTTATTCATATCACTAAGAAACTACTTCGTGTAGTTTCGCGTTAAAAATGTTTAGTAACTGTCGAGGAATTAAACTGGTATGAGTGAGTTGGAAGCGTAGAGAGAAAACTGAAAATTCATCGTCATGTGCCAACGTCCTCCACAGAACCTTGAATTTGGTCATTTCGCGTCGTCATTTAGGAGATGACGGCAAAGAAATGTATACAAATGTAAAAGGCACGTGCAAAGCGTG
Source organism: Montipora foliosa (assembly GCF_036669935.1). Lineage (NCBI taxonomy): Eukaryota > Metazoa > Cnidaria > Anthozoa > Scleractinia > Acroporidae > Montipora > Montipora foliosa. The sequence continues at coordinate 39,918,534 of NC_090872.1, forward strand.
CAGAGCCATTTTTTTTGCTGATTAAACCCATTGTTTTGTAGCGTCGTCGTTGCCGTCGGCGTCGTCGTTTCGTAAGCTCCCTAGCAACTCCAGCCAACGGCGCTAGTGTGAAGCGCAAGCACGTGGCTACTTGCCATATCTGACTACGAGGAAGAATAAAGGGGCTAGGTCACGCTATTTAGGTAATTTTGTTCAATTTTGTTAATTATGAGCTCTAAACGTCAAATTGGCAGAGCAAGAGTCTTTCATTTACAAAATCAAGGCCAAATAACTACTGAGAATGATTTCCCAGCTGTGTAAATGACATTTTGATATAAACTGATATAAATTTGAAAAAAGGTGGGCCGACGTTTTTCAAATTTACCGAAATCAATCCATTTCAATCCTCTCCAGTTTTGTCCATCCATGTCCCTTCTTGGCTTCCCTGTGTTTTGTTAGAGTTCTTCTATAGTTTTGAACAGTTATTTTGATATTTTAGTTAATTCTACGACCATTCGACTAGTGCTGAAATTGCCTAAAATTGCGTGACCTAGCCCCTGTAAGAGACTCGACTGAATTTATACCGTTGGGCTGCCTGTAACACAGGCATCCCACGGAAAAATGCATAGTTTCTGCGAAGGTCCCATCGCTTCTTTAAAGATATTTGGGACCTTTAGATTCCAGGACGAGGAAGAGAACGAGTACGAGATTTGACAGTATAGCAAAAATACTTCGAAAATTTATAACCCTAAAGATGAGTGCGTAAGCACGAAACTCGGAGTAACAGTGAATCATGTGTTGGTTTCATTAGCCTCACCTTTCTAACCCTAACGATTATTTAATCTTACTCTTTGTTAGCAACATAGGTTCCTCAGATATTCTTATGACTGGTAATTGAGTCTTTCAGTTCCTGATCGAAAATGCCAAAAGTAGTACCGTGCTGATGTCTTAATTTGACACGACGACATTTTTGCAAAACCTCAAACTGAAATGATGCAGGAGCCCATAACCAGGACCGAACAACTTCCATATTAAGCCTATGATCCGGTGACAAAATGACGCCAAGTTAGTTCCTTGTGAAAACACCGTGACAGGAACATATAAGAGTTGCTCGTTCCTACTCATGGGTTCCTAGGTGAAGACGGTATCACGTTTTTTCCCGCCAAAAAGACGTCGCTTTGCTTGCGCTCACTGTAGTTCTATGAGAAAATCTCGTACTCGTAGTCGTTCTCGTCCTAGAATCTAAAGCTCTCTAATTACTGAACAGGGTCGCGGCCCACCCTCTACGCGGTCCCTTCGGCAAAAAGAATCCTCAATGAAAAATGCTGCTTGTTACTGATGTCTATCGATTCGCATTCTTTTCATGAGAAGGTTCCCTTTTTAAAGTAATCCCACCGGGTATGTAATTCATAGTACTCATCTTTTCTGGAGTAGTGAAAGTTTCTCAGTGATTTCTGATCTTGGATCAATGGATTCTTTAGCGTCGAAAAAAAAATCCGAAAAAGGATTATTTTCCATCACAACGCAAACAAACAAACCCAGAGTTGCGTGCAAATTTTAAAAACAACAAAAAATAGCGGTTAAGTTTGTTCAAGAGAAAATGAGGGGACAGAGAGGGAGGCTCAGGGCGTTCGCCGGGATATGTAATGTCCACGAAAGTTATTTTTAGAAGAGCGGAAGTCTTTGTTCTAGCGGAAGTCTGTCTTCCGAGACGTCCGCATGCAGTCTTGCCTCGCTCTCAGGTTCTTAGTGAAAAGAGAAAATGACGGCGAACGTGGAAGTCTGATGAATATTTATTTTCTTTCAAACATCGGACCGAGGTTGGCCTGCATGCGGACGTCTCGGAAGACTTCCGCTCGTCTAAAAATAACTTTCGTTGACATGACATATCCCAAGGGCTGGACCGGGAGCCTCCCTCTCTGTCCCCTCATTTTCTCTTGGTTTGTTTTGGAGAAATTCTTAAATGAAAATGGCATCAGTAAAAAAATACCTTAGTGATAGATAAAAAGAAATGACGAAAAACATGCTTTTTTCGCTATAGGAAAGGTGCTAACAATATTATTGCTGTCAAGAAACTTTTAGTGTAATTTCTGGTGTGAAATTTGCAGGAAACCTAACTATTTTTGACCTCTTCATGTCTTCGATCGTACGGTAAAAATGGCGCGAGAAAAACATTTGGGCTGAACTGTCACGTACGGCTTGTCAAAACTACTGTTTCCCAAAAAAACTTTGAACTGATGAATCTCAAAAATCCGGACTTAGATTTAATCAGAAGTATCCTCCTTGTACTCGTCAGACTTTCCGAGTTCTTTCAATGACTTTTGCAAACTCGCTCAACATGCAGAAACAATAAGAAAAAAATGTTTGGAAAAAGAGTAATGAAACGTATTCGTTGTCGATAAGAGTACAGACCACGCTAAACCACATTTCGATTTGTTTTTTACCTCAATGATCAACGTCAAAGGAATTTTCCAGAGCGCGAGCTGAAAAAAGCATTGCGCGACACATTGACTTGAGCAGTGTGGTATGGAATCTTATCGTCAACGGCAATTTAGCCAATCAGATTGCGAGATTAGCAGCAATTGTGGAAAAATATTCAGTTCCTACCGTGTACTTTTCCGTTACAGTTTCTCATGTATTGCTACTTTCCTAAATGAACGGATCAGACAATAAATAGAAAGTTTGACATTTCCGATGAGGGAGGTTACGAATGTCCAAAGGACGTTCCCGTAGTGAGAAATGGGAAGTGGTAGAGATACAGGACTTTCTCAAGCAAGGCACTCATCTACCTACTTCTAATTGGCGCATCAATCGAGCGAATCTCTCACCGTTCATATGTTTATTTACCCTCGGATTTTAGAGTAGCTTGGTATAGCTAGTATCTCCGAGCATTTATCCTCACAACCATGATACACCACAGAAGGCAGACCATAACACCGGGAAATACATGCCCTATTCATTCCAACAAGTGTGTTCTGCGTAGCTGACTACGCAGTACGCAGAAACTAATAAATTCAAGTTGAAGTATGTAATTTATTCAAAAGGGTATTTCGCTTTCTAAAGGCGTGACTCGCGAATTAAGGACGTTCGCGCCCAAAACGTTCCCCCGTACAGATTTTTTTAAAAATTGCCACGCAGAAAGGTAATGATCTACTTTTGCCAAAAAAACAAAAAAAAAAGGGGGGGGGGGGGTCACCGTGCTCGTTTTCGAGATTTAGAAGCTTGCGTTATTTTAAGATGATCTTAGCTTACAACTGGCAGCAATAAAAAAGCTACATTAGTGAAATTTAGATCAGGTTAACGTACTCAATTCAACATAACTACACTGGACGAAAAAACGGATTTTCATATATAGCAAATGTGGAGCAAATGCATGGCAAATGCTACGTTTGTGCACGTTTGCTTATATTTGCTGAAAAGCAAAGATCACATTTGCCACAGTTTTTCCACCCATGGCAACGCTCGTAAATGCCACATGTCTTAAATTTGCTGTTGTGAGTAAAACTATGGATAACATGGTATTTTTGTTACATTTGGAGGGATAGTAAATTTGATCAAACTTTCATCCTTGCACCTTTTTACAAGGTGAGTAAAGGCGAGAAAATATAGTTTTTGCACCCGTTTGCTCGGAGCAGCAAATGTGTACAGTATTTGCAGTATATTCATGAAGCTGTTTTATTGCCCTTTAAACGGTGCCTCCATACAATGGAACTCAAAGGTGAATTATTCCTTAGAAACTAATGCCGAAAATAATCCATTCTCATAATGCACTTGAAATACAAATGTCACATGCAAAAGAATGTAGGTAAGATAAACAAGATGATAGAAGTACTCAACGTTTTTCTTCAAATTCGTGGCCGAAACAGACTCTGTACCCTGATGCAGAATTTAGTAACAACCTAATGCAATACAACTAGCAGCAAATTATTACTCATCTTAATAAATAATTGAGTTGCGTGACAGTAAGTTCCTAATTATGATAGATATACAGGTATTTAAATCCTAAATTAATTTTAATTAGTTACATTGTGTAGTTCGGAGCAAACGATAATATAAGGTATATCAAAGGCCTCTGTCAATTATTAGTCATCTCTTTAAATTAATGAAATTATTTTGCCTTTCTATACATGTAGTACTTTGGAAATGTAACCTGCAGAAGCGGTTTCATTTTGCCTCAGACACCATAGCTTTTGTTTTTGCCAATACAACAATTCATTTGATGAATGCACATTTTGAATCCCAAAAGCATAACAAAGTATCCCTTACGGCGGTAAACTTGGCAATGTTAAAGCCAACGGAGAAGTTAAGGCTGAGTTCAGATACCAAACATTTGATTGGGAATTAATAAAAACTTTTAGGCTGACCTTAGGACAACATAATAACTGCCATATAATACGTCACAAGTATATGCACAGTATAAAAATTCAGTATCTAAATCGAACCTGCCTGAAAGTTGAAGTTCATATGCTACATTGTATTTTCAAGTAATTGATTTAAGTTATTAGGTCTGGTATCTGAACTGCGCCCAATACCATTATCAAACAACATACACTAATGATGCACCAACCAAAAACTGTGGTGAACATTTTGCTAGGCATTGTTTGGAAGCAAGTTTCTATAGTACTGCACTTGAATCTAAGTTCTTCAAACACGTTTATCTACAAAACCAGATGGAAAATACTTCACAGTATGCTATAACAAATTAATTGCATGTTTAGACCTACTTTACAAGTCACTTCAATCCATATAAGGCATGCCATCCACCAGTTCAAATGGAGAATACTACAAATTAAAATGCTATAACAAATTAACTGCATGATTACAACTACTTTACAAGTGACACCGAACTGTACAAGGAATGCCACCAGCCAGTTCAGATGGAAAATACTAAAACTAGTATACTATCATCATCATCATCATCATCATCATCATCACTATGACCAATTAACTGCATGGTTAGACCTACTTTAAAAGTTGCATCGAACTGTATGAGGTGCGCCACCCACCAGTTCAGATGGAAAATACTACAAATTAGTGTACTACAATATGACAAATTAACTGCATGGTTAGACCTACTTTAAAAGTTACATTGAACTGTATAAGGCGCGCCATCCGCCAGTTCAGATGGAAAATACTACAAATTAGTGTACTACAATATGACAAATTAACTGCATGGTTAGACATACTTTACAAATTACATCGAACTGTATGAGGTGCGCCACCCGCCAGTTCGGATGGAAAATACTACAAATTAGTGTACAAGTACTACTGTATGACAAATTAACTGCATGGTTAGACCTACTTTACAAGTTACATTGAACCGTATGAGGCGTGCCACCCGCCAGTTCAGATGGAAAATACTACAGATTTGTATACTATAACAAATTAACTGCACGTAATTGAGTGGTACTTAAATTACATCCATCTTTCAATTATTGATGCCATGTGCAGATCTATACGTCTATTAGAAAGATATCACTTAAACTCATGTTACTGCTAGTATTGAAAGATCAATGACAATTTTCTCAGACTTAAAGGATTGTGAAATCTTTCTTGATTTTAGTCAAAAATTATTGAGAAACGATTCCTATATTAGCACACGTAATCACTGATTTTTGCCCTGAACATTTGACTCTGCCATAATTACTGGATGCCTGAAAAAATTCACTTGACCCCAGTTCATGTCAAAAGATTAATTTCATACAGTGTATCCAGAATAAAAATGACACTACTCTACCCAAGTATTGACATAAAGACATTAATTTGCAATTGCATCACAATGCACAATCAGTGGACTGTCTGTTTCTTGCACCTCAAGAAATTCCCTTCAGCACTGTAGCTTATGGTTGAGATAGGCCCTGGAAAATATTCACACCAGTCAATCAATCAATCAATCAATCAATGCATAAGCTACATGTACATTTCAATGAATGATGTAACACACCACTATGCCATTCATAAGCAATCCTCCGGTGTAAGTGAAACTGAATAATGAAGCTTTAAAGGAATTGCAAACTTATCTGGAAGCCTGTGACAGCCTCCCACAAGTGTCCACCTTTCCAAATTGATCATTTTGTGCATGTAATAAAATCAATAATAGTTACTGAGCTTGAGTTTCTCATGATTTTAAAATGGAATTAGTGTTTGATGGCTACAACTCAAAACAACTTTTGTATTTCATCTATAATTTGCTCTTTTTTCTTGGGTTCCTGGCCACAAAGCACTAAAAGCATGATGTTGTGAGTTTTACCATATACAATTAAAGCAGTGGAGCAATCATACAGAAAACTGCTCATTAAAACAAAAGTTTTGATAAAAATTCTCTAGGATGTCCTTTTTGTGTTGTTACCGTATGAGCTACATGTAGAATAAGTACTTATCAAATAAAATTTGAGGTTTTATGGGGAGAAATTGAAAATATTGACAATATATCACAAAATGGTTGGTACAGTATAATTATTTAGATAGCCAGCTCTCAACATGTACTTGTATAGTAGCTTTATAATCTTCCATGAGAAATGCTAGTAATGCATTGAGTACTTTACCATAGAATACCCGACAAGACAATTGGATTTTTTTGTAAAGGCTCGCATACACCTGTACATGTACATGCAAACAAAATACAAGTAACAAATAACATGTGAGAAGCTTTGTATACCAATTGTCATAGTTACATGTATCCTTGCACAAGCAATGTGGTGTGCAGTAGCAAGGTTTGGTGGAATATTCTGCATATCCAGTTATTATTTCACTGTCTTCCCTGTATTCTGATTTGTTACAATTATTTTTATGGCTTGGTATAAAAGGCTTTAGGTACTAAACATGTGACAATGTTTGGTCATGAGACACCAGTGAGGGTATTATACCATGTCATAGGAAAAACAAGTGAAAAGTACACTGTAACAAGTGAAATACCTTTTTATATCATGTCATATGAAATAGTTACTGTATATCCTTGCACAAGCAATGTGGTGTGCAGTGGCAAGGTTTGGTGAAAAGCTTGGTACAAAAGGCTTCAGATACTAAACGTTTGACATTGCTTGGACATGAGACAACAGTGAAGGCATACGGTAACCATGTCAGGAAATTTGTATTCCACCAAACCTTGCCACTGCACACCACATCGCTTGTGAAAAGATATATGTAACTTTAGTAAAATCCAACTAATGGGCTATTATCAATGCTGCGTTCTGATTGGTTGAGCTACTAGTAGGCTATTTGTTATAGCCCACTAGAAGTGAAAAGCGCCGGTTTGAAAACCAAAACAACAATTAAAGTCTAGCTTTAACTAGCGAAAGATGTTTTGTATCTATATTTTTTTGACCAACTAGTTGGATTTTACTCAAACAATTATTCCTCTCGCCCTCATGGCCTCTGAGTCAATAGCCCATTCGGCCTTCGGCCTTATGGGCTATTAACTCAGAGCCCATTCGGGCTCGAGGAATAATTGTTAAATAGCATACCCGGGCCACTAATGTGTTCTAGGAACAGTATTGTTTGAAGAACGAGGCATATAAAAATAAGTGGCAAATAAGGGGCTGGGTATAATAGACTTCAGCTGTCACAGGAATGCAGAGATCCATATCATTCATACCCCTTTCCTTATTATTGGTATTGTTTTAAATGGCCTTAAGGTGGCTGGTACCAGTTTTCAGGTTTTTGACGACTTATAACTTTGAAAGAATAGAACATAAAGGCGGACCTGGGCCACTGTAATATTTTGATATGGTTGGATTATATAACTTATACTTGACCAAAAGCAGCTGTTATTACTAAGGGAGTACGTCTGCAAAAGTAAAGACTGTCCTTGCAGAGGGAGGGATGTATGATGCGAATCTCAATTCAATGAATCAGCAATCAAACGTGTTATGAAAAAGAAAGGATATTCTATACAAAATTTAAGGTATATACTTTCAGATTATTATCAGCTATTCGGCGCTTTAATATAAGTCTTGAATCTTCCCGCTCTTTTGCTTAAATCCACATGTAGCTGTTCGGTCATCCTTTGTTCCAAACGTTCGTTGAACTCCGTTTGCTTTAGGAAGGAAGGCCTCTATTTCTGCCATGAATTTTTCATCGATTAATGCTGCTGGCGTTGGTCGTAACTCTTTCTCGAACACCGTCTCTGAACTCCCTGATCAGAATCCAGTACATACAGCTGTATGATCATGAGTCTAGATATTCAACGGTTCCATGTCACGTCAAGCAGCTAGCGAAGTCTATTCTCGCTAGGTTTCTCTGGTCGCCTTGGAATTAGTGGGAATCGTGGACTTGAAATAGGCATAGAACATTCCAAAGACCGACCATTCAACATTCACGACACTGGCGTGTGTGTTTGTGGCGAACTACTGTAAAACTACTGGGGCTGGTTCCCGACGTTATGGCCAGAATGGTCGTTGCCCTTTCTTTCGGATTTCGTCGATTCTTACTGCTATTTCACCCGCACAAATGTCAAGGAATCGCCGTATAAAACCTTGGTCGTCCGAAAACGAAAAGAAAGAGGAAAGAGCACATCGCCCGCGCGAATTTCAAACCGTTGATAACCTTAACCGCCCTTTAACCGCGGTCAAACGCAAGAGCATGCGCA
>NC_090872.1:39929599-39939599 GCF_036669935.1 Montipora foliosa
TTTGTTGTGAAGCAAATTTGAGCAAATCTGTGGAAACATTAAAGATTTGCATAGCACGCAAATGCCAAGCAAATAATTACATTTCCTTAACATTTGCACACAAATTCCTACAAAACAAACATTCAAGTTTGCGCAAGCTTTGCATGTCAAAAGCCCTAAATTTGCCACATATTTGCTCAATTCGCAAACTCGAGTAAATCCATTTTTTCGTCCAGTGCTAATATAACTAAACAAACTTTTGCAGCTGACGTCTTTTTCTGAGGTGAAATAGACCTTGAAAAACGATACCTATCAGTCAACTTCGCTCGCACAAAAGAAATAAAAGGCAAAATATTTGTAACTTCTCAGGTACAGATTTTTTTTTTGTTTTTTGATAAAATGGGCAAAATCAGGAAAGAAAGTGATCTACGGGAAAAAAAATGGGGGTCACCTAGCATTCAAGAGAGTAAATCGCTGCGAAGTTCTCAAAGCGATTGTCTATTCGCACTGTCACGCCATTGCGTGACATTTCCTAGAAGACCTGGGTCCACAGCTATCCCATGATGCCACATGCTGTCACGTTCCATTCTTGTGGAAAATGTTTGCGCTTTTAGCATCGTGTTTACCTTTGTGATCTGCGATTCATGAAGTGTGCGTGACATGAGCGAAAAAATGCGCAGTAGGAATGGGCGCGCGCGCGAACGTCCTAAGGTGATCGACTGTGAATTTTACGGTTCGGTTAACTGCATTTTTCAAATGCAAGGTCCTCTGAAGAAAATAGCACTCGTTTACTGATTAAGCCTAAGCGCTCGTTGCAGTGATTAGGCCTAAGCATTCTTTTAACATCTTAGCTTTCAATTTACGGTTTGGTTAACTACACTTTTCATGAGATCGTGTGAACAAAATATCACTCGTTTACTGATTAAGCCTAAGCGCTCGTTTCAGTAATTAGGCCTAAGCGCTCTTTTATCATTTTAGCTCTCAATTTACGGTTTGGTTAACTGCACTTTTTACGAGATTATCTCACTGCCTACCGCGTACCGCGAAGCCAGTTTCAAAGAGAAACTTCCATCTTGAATTGATTGTCTCACTGCGTACCGAGTACCCAGCTCAGTAAGCTAGCCATTTTCAATTCGCAATTTATTGTTACTTAAATAAATTACATACTTTAAATTTAATTTATTAGCTTCTGCGTACCGCCTAGCCGGCTACCCAGAACTTTGTTCGAGTGGCACGGTATTCTGCAGTTACAAACGGTGTCGATGTGTAACCGCGTTAGTTGGTAACACAATCCTTTCACAGTATTGTTGGTGTCAGGCCCTTCTCCATCGGGGCGCGTTGTACACACCTTGGTTTGAAAGTTTTACCACGGATCCTGTTTTTCCGAAGATCCTTTGAGCGTCGCTTGGTGTCCAAGTTTTCAGCTGCAAGGCTAAAATACCGAGTATCATGCGCGTTATATTTGGAGCCGGTAAGAGTTGCAAATGGACTTCCATTCAAATGTCAACTGTCATACCACTTTTCGATCAAGGTTCACGTTTTCAGACTGCCAACAAGCATTTTGGCCCCTGATCTTATAGTTGCATTTGCGGGTTCTTAATGTCAATAATATTTAATTTGTTGCTGATCTTTCCTTTTGGCAATCATGTGTTTATTCAAGGGATCGAGTTACTTCAATGGCCTTATCATTATTCAGTTTGACAGCAGTGAGGTCGAACGATGCCTTAGAGGCGATCGACGATTTCAAATAGTTGTATGTTGTTCTTCGTCTGGATCTTGCTATGTAGCGTACTGGACGTTTGCATTTGGGTCTAAAAACCTGCTATAATGTGATGAAAATCCGTGAAAACAACTAAAAAGTTTTTTTCTTTTGGTGGATTGGATTTTATTGTATGAACATGCAACGATTGTTCAAAGATTAGATGTGTTCTGGATACATTAGCATTTTACAGTAATTGACAGCTTGTGCTTGCATGACTGAACTACGAGCAGCTTTATTCGGCGCAGCTATTAAAGGAGCTAGGTCACGCTATTTTAGGTAATTTTGTTTAATTTTGTTAATTATGAGCTCTAAACGTCGAATTGGCAGAGCAAGAGTCTTTCATTTGCAAAATCACGGCCACATAACAACTGAGAATGATTTTCCAGCTTTGTAAATGACATTTTGATATAGACTGATATAAATTTGAAAAAAGGTGGCCCGACATTTTTCAAATTTACCCAAATTCAATCCATTTCAATCCTCTCCAGTTTTATCCATCCATGTCCCTTCTTGGCTTCCCTGTGTTTTGGTAGAGTTCTTCTATAGTTTTGAACAGTTATTTTGATATTTTAGTTAATTCTCTCTGACCATTCGATTAGTGCTGAAATTGCCTAAAATTGCGTGACGTAGCCCCTTTAAGGTAGTAGCCAAAACGCGGGGCCGGGGTCGGGGTGTCATATTTTTCCAAATTTTTTTGTTTCAAATTTTGACGTTATTCTCCTGTAATGTTATATTCGAATGTTCGGCATCTTTCCTTCATTTAAGGTGCAAATTAGTAAAAAAAATAGGGAACATACGGAAGATACGAAAGGGACATCTTTGTTTGTTTTTCGAAATTAAGAGAATTTCAGACTGAAATTGGAGTTTTTGTGGGGAATATACGCTAACTCCTAGAAACACTGAAGACTCGCTGAGCTCCATATTTTAAAACCACATCTTAATGTTTACTTCTTAAAAACCTCCGCAATACAATTAAAACGAAACAGAACACAGTTCCACGATAGTTGTCACGCAACGTTCTCATTTGCTTGTTTTCGCAAAATTGTTTTCAATGTTGGTGTGTTTTTTTTTTGTGATATTGGATTCGATCCCTTGACGTTCGGATAGAATTGACTAGCAAGTTCCCGTGCGACTCTGGCTTTACTACAAACCGTTTGTAGTAAAGACAGACAACAACATGACATCAAAACGAGCAAATGAGAACGTTGCGTGACTACGTGACGATCATCTTGTTTCTGTTTTTTTCTCAAGAAGTAAACATTACAATGCTGTTTTAAAGTGTGGAGCTCAGCGAGTCTTCAGTGTTTCTGGCAGTTGGCGTATATTTCATAAACTCCAATTTTAGCATTTTCGGAAATTATCTTAATTTCGCAAAACAAACTCCGATTTTCGGAAAGACTAAGTCAGATGCTCGCAAAAACCAACTTCGATTTTAAAACACACGCAAACAATAGTAAATCAAAGTCCGATTTCGAGAAAAGAACCTAAGATGTCCCTTAAGAACTTTCATAGTTTCCGTAAGTTCCTTAATGTTTTTTACTAATTTCCACCATAAATGAAGGACAGATTTCAGTCATTCGAAAACAACAGTACAGCTGTACCCTGGATTCCAGAGGTTATTTTCTCGCCATGAAAAGAGCGACAAAAGAGCGAGTCACGAAGCGGCGAGAAAAACCCCTGGTACAGGCTGTTAACCTTTCTGAACATGCCGCCCCAATCACGTTGCGCTTTCCACTTCCAGAGTCAACTTTTGACCCTGGAGATTTCATTGGTCGATCGACAAACCGTTTTTTATAAGGATTGCCATTGGTTAAGTCGAGGGGGACGATCAAACCGGTTTTTCACTGGTGTAATACAAGAAGACTATGAACGGTACAGCAGCGATAGCGACACGATAATCACAAATTCATGGCTGGCAGATTAAGGTTAATTCGTCTCATTGACGCTGGATGAATGTTTGCTGTTGGGTGGCCTTAGAGGGGGCGTAATCGAACAAGCACTCTGATTTTGTTTGGGAATTTGACGAAGGTGTGACTGAGCTTCTGACATCTTTACACCTCAATGCCTCGAGTCATATTGAAACTGCTCCAGGGACTCGTAAAGTTCTTTAAATTTTTTCAGTTCTAATTCTAGGACTTGAATGCAATTTTCGTATTTCTCCAATTCACGTTTGCATTTGTAACAAATAATAGTTGCGTGAAACTCTTCGACAAAAAACTCAGAAACGATGTATCGCACAGACTTGAGTACTGGTGAGGTGATTTATGAATATGTCTCCTACAACATTCCAAGTTTTCGGCTTATTTCATTGAACAGTTTCGATTTTAGTTTTTTGTTACGTGACAGTGACAACGATTAATTCACTCCACTGTGAGAATTTCCCAGTAGAGTGACCGGTAAACATTGCACAAATATTTTTAAACCGGTTTGCCCAAGTTTCTAAAATAAACTCTTACTCTGGAAGTCAATCAAAATAAGTTGGTTTGCATGGAAGTGAGGTTTTTAACGGCCTGTACCAGAGGTTTTTCTCGCCGCTTCGTGACTCGCTCTTTTCATAGCGAGAAAATAACCTCTGGAACCCAGGGTAGTACAGCTGGGCCAGGTTGTTCAAAAGCCGATTAACGCTAATCCCAGATTAAAATTAACCAAGAAGTTTATTTCTCTACTCCCAAATGCTGTTCGACGCTGATATTCGGATAAAATTTACATTAGTAGATGTCGATCTTAAAAAACAAAAATGAGCAAAAGAAACTTTAACCAAAAAGTTGAAAACATGAAACAAAAGTTTACGTTAATCCTGGATTAAGTTAACCGACTTTTGAACAACCGGGCCCAGAGTTCTAAAAAAAGCAGATAAATTGACCCATCTTTTCTTAAAATGCTGTAAATGTCAATGAGTATTCCTACTATGCAGTGATACACATATTTCTATCTACCAAGCTAAAGCTCATCAAATTATGTTATCTTATGTACCACTTTACAGTCGTGTCCTAAGGGACCTGGGCCCGCTTAAAATTTTGCCGAATATCAGCGTTGAACAGCACTTGGGAGTAGAGAAATAAACTCCTTGGTTAATTTGTAATCTGGGATTAGCGTTAATCGGCTTTTGAACAACCGGGCCCTGGAGTTAAAGGGAAGTGAGTCTGGGGTGATCTTGTTTTGAAAACAAAAACCAGTGTGCTTTTACATGTAAATCAGGGCTTGTTAGCATAATAACAATGCGAAAAAAAAGGGAAAAAGAAAAGACACCCCGACCCCGGCCCCGACCCTGGCCCCGGCCCCGGCCCCGCGTTTTGGCTACTACCAGCTATTAAAGCAATATTTCCGGTTTCAATTACAAAAAAAATTCAGATGTCAAAGGATCGGGTTTTTCAACAGGGATGCTGATCTCGTACGATTCTTGCTTGGAGCGAAATTTACTTGAATTTTCGATCAAATCAATGGCTGTTTAGTGTGTCTCACCGAAATCTAATCGCGAATGGACAAAAGATTTAATGTAATTTTGAAATTTCGAAAAAACGGACTTCTCCAAAAAGTGAATCAAAATTTTTCAAGAAAGCGTTTGCGAAAATGTCTGTTCCATTTAAATTCTGAACAAACGGTTGCGTCCGGTCCATTATCTGACTGTCATTTTTTTCTCCAGTGTTCTTGTTGTTTTCTACTATCAAGTCTTCTTTCGGAGGTAAGAAGCCTACTTTTCTTTACGCTTTTTGATTACTAAGCTTCGCATCAGTGTCAAGTAATAATGCGTTTGTTTCCCGCTATTGGGCAGTTCTTGCTGATTTTATTCCCGGCCCTCCCATCCCTCTTGGCTTGGTAAATATGTGGTAACTATCTTGGTTTCCCTCACAGGCTTGTCATGTTTACCCCACGCTTTAGGCTCGATTTGTCTTGTGGTTCCAACTTCAGACATCATTCCCCAAGCTCATCCATTGTTGATGGGTTTAATTGAAAGGGTAAGTTATCATTTTGTTTCCAATGTTCGCAGGATGTGGCGGCGCTCCTGTAATCTTAGAGAAGACTGAAGGTGTGATAATCAGTCCAGCTCCATACGAAGCAGGCGGGGTGTGCATCTGGATAATCAGTGTTCCTACAGATCAACGGATTATCTTTTACTTCACTAGCTATACCCTAGAAAGTTCCTTTGTCAGCTCTCCTCGACATAAAGACTATTGCACTGAAAAAGATACGCGCATAGAGTTCAAAGATAGTTCGACAGACCAACCCTGGATCGAATACTGTCAAAGTGGTTTGCCAGACCCCATCGCCACCACAAAGAGCTCACTCTATATTGAATTTAATGTATCAGATGGCGATTCTAGAAGCCAATTTTCTGCTCGTTACATAACCTTACCATTTAAACAAAGTGAGTATTTTATTTCTAATTAATGTATTAGGTCTTATGTGGAAGAATTAGAGTAAAAAAATTGAAAATAATAGTTGCTGCGAAGGTCCCACCGCTGCTTTAAAAATATCAGGGACCTTTAGATTCTAGATTCATTTGGTTGATAAAGAATCCTATTAAAGTGGGAATTAGACAAATAGGAAAATACGGCAGCAGAAAGCGTCTTGGGTGTTAAAGTATGTGAGGTGTAGTTGCTTTGTTCTTACTTGTAGTCATTTGTTTTTTGTTGCAGCAATTGATTTGCGGGAAGCTTCAAATGACACAATTACTAGTCCAGAATTTCCCGGCAAATACCCCAGAAATTCCCACTTTGTGTGGTCGTTGATTGCTCCTTCGGGATATCGCCTCAAGATTGAGTTTACAAAGTTTGACATTTCCGATGACGGAGGTTACGACTGTCCAAAGGACGCTCTCGTAGTGAGAGATGGGCCTTCTGTTCAGAGTGAATTGCTGACAAGATTATGTGGAAGTGGAAGATATACAGGACTTCCTCAAGCAATGTACTCTTCTACCAACTTCATGACGTTAGAGTTTGTGTCAGACGTTTATGGTATGGACGGAGACTACGTTGGGTTCAAGGCAAATGTTACGAAAGGTAAGAAGATTAAAGTACAGTCACCAAAATGTTGAACTATTTACCATTCATTACCTAATAATATATGCGCAAACGTCTCTTTTTCACTTGGGGGTTGTTTAACGTAGCGAAGGATTTTTATAATTTGAATATTTTTATCTCGAGAAATGTGATACTGAACGGTAACCTTGGATTTTAAGCAGACCGTAATACGTAGTAAAAAGGGATAGTTCAAATTTACACTTGACCGAAACAATTCGTTGAAATTTCTATTACATGGGGAGAACTCATGACTTAGGGCGCATTCCTTTTGACAAAACTGGCCGGGAGTGATACTGCAAGAGAACGCCAAAAATATCTTTTAATTACAACTATAATACTACACAGTTAACCCAATTTGTAAATCACACAACCGCATGAAACACAACTTACCTTTTGCGATATTCTAATGACAACAAGTGTGCCGCGAAATAATCACTGTCGCTGCACGCGGCTTCGTAGCCGGCGGCGGCGGCATCGAATTTAGCTTGCAGAGATGGATATTTTATTGATCAAAAACATGGCAGCCATAAGCTGAATTACGTATGATTTACAATAAAATCAGGAAAGCCTAAAAACTCTGAAAATATTAAAAAGGAAATATTTACATCATTGCCTTATTGACATAGTGATGGATAAAACTACTGCGAGTGCGGATAGTATTGAGACGCCGTGTGGTAAAAGCACGCTTATTCCTTAAATTAACTTTGCACTTGTTCTTGGAAGGAAGTAAGCTATACAGCTTGTGCGAAGGGTTGCATAAGATAGAATTAAAAAGTTTATCACTTAAGAGCTCGCGGCGCTTGTGCAAAGGGACTAACCCGGTCATGGAAAGGGCCTCATCATATGAGCAACAAGGATAAGTAATACGCAGTGCTCGCCTTTGGCATCCCTCAAGATCGAATGAAAGGTATTGCGGGAAGCTATGATGATAAACAGGGCATGCGTATTCAGACGGTAACAGGCCTTATACATGTCAAGTAGAAAAGCAGAGGTTCTACCGACTTAACTTAACGTGTGATCGCTTTAGCTGGCGTAGAAAATAAAGGCGCTTGTTTACCATTCCCATCAGTAGCACTAAAGCCACGCATGGACCATGCTTATTAGTGCTTGTGTTATACTGGAACCTGGCACAGTCCCAAACTGCCGTACATCCAATTTTGCCAAGACAACAGGCTTGAGAAAACACTCCATGACGTAATCTTCAGCAACCTTAGAGAGTGCAGGAGTCAAGCATATTGGGCGGATATGTTTGTTTACATCATGTATTGGTTTCTGCTTTGGAACAGGAACGATGTCAGCGTCCTTCCAAGACTGAGGCAACCATGCTTCTTTAAACGAACAGTTCAGGATGTCAGAAACAGGCAGTGCTAATAAATCTGCATTCTCTTTGAGATTCCGTCAGAACCGGTGGCCTTAGGCCTGTTTCAAACGTCGAACTTTCCATGTGCCGAATCTAATTCAAATGACTCGAGAAAAATCTATTGTTTTCGCTCATTTGCACATGTAAAGTTCGATGTTTGAAAAGGGCCTTAGTTGGATTTAAGGCTGTTAGCTTCTTAAAAACAGAGAATTCTGAAACCTGAAAAGAAGTATCTCGGTCAGAATTAGTTGAGATACACGGTGTAAGGGGGGTGAAGGCTCTCATAGGAGCCGCATTCAATATGTTGGTAGAGAGTCGCTGGATTAGCGCTTCTTGTGGCTGCATCCGACATACCGCTGAGCTTCTTAACTTCACGCCACGAGGCTGTTGGCCTACAGTCCTTTAAATGTTCGACCTTGAGATTATAGAACTTTTCACGGCATGCTTTCCTTTCGCGATAACGCGATTCCTAAGGGACAGTACAGCTTCCGGTCGCCTTGAACAAGAGCCTTTTGGCGGCGGTGAATGAGACCCTTCAATTGTTGGTTGATCCAGGGCGGTTCATCTGTTTGTACCGACTTGGACTTTAAAGGAAGGAGAATATCCATTTCGATCTTAACTATGGTCTCCAGCATCGCAGGAATCTTTACTATGGACAAGGTTACTTAACGTCTATTTCTTCGGGATATGTGCGCATAGCCATACGCTTTGTAGGCCGTAAGTCTCTCGATTTCACAGTGGCTTTTGTTCTTGGCCGTTGAGAACGCACGAGTGGCTGGACTTCCAAAGAGAAATGATCGGATAAACCGAAAGCAGGGCGCTGGATCGGAGGGGAATAGAGCTCCTTCAAATTTGTAAACACCGGATCTAAGGTGTTTCTGCCGCGAGTTGGAAAGGTAACGATTTGTTTCAAATCAAAACTGTTACTGATACGCGACGATTTCTTGAACAAAGTTTTATTGAAGTCGCCAAGTAAAATTATGCCGCAATCAACGATAAACAGTCATACAAATAATCCAGCATAGGCGAGTCTGCCGCGTTCGGTGGATGATAAACAACCCCGATTACAATACTAGTAATGCCCCTTGGGAGACGCGAAGGCCGCATTTGAGTCCAAATAACCCTCAAACCTTCTGTCCATAATGTCATCAATAATATTGAAATGGATAGACTCCTTGATGTATAAACACACTCCTCCATGTTCTGCTTCACTTCGATCTCATCGGATCACATTATAGCCAGAGATGGAGACATTATTATTGTCAATGTGGTCTTTGAGCCAAGTCTCTGTTATGCATACAAGGTCGAAATCTGCATAATGGACGACTTCACGAATCTCATCTATTTTCGGCGCCAACGACATGACATTGGAGAGAAAGAAAGACGGCACAAACAGCTTGGATGACTTCGCAGGTTTAGTATTAGATGGAGAAGGAGAGATAGCTACAAGGTTGGCCTTACAACGATATTTGTGGCTAGATTTCAACCAGCCTGGGAGGAGCGATTCTGGACCATTTTAGAAAGGCAGGGAAGACAAATAAGGCAATAAAAAATAAAATTTTCCATTAGCTAATAATAACTTCCTGCTGCCGAGAGAGGCGCATGACAAGTTGCTTGATGATTTACGATATTGGACATATTGCAAAGTTATATTTGAGGTGACGCTTTCGTTGACGCGTCCGTCCTAGATCTTTAAGTCCCTTCTGTGAGCACAACGAAGACATCAACAAATCCAGAAATTCGTTCATTTGAAACGAACACGATTAGACTGGCCGACAAGTAACCTCGGCAGCAAATATAGCCATTTTCATCCGTAATATTTGACTCACAATTCACAATCCTCTTAACGTACAAACAAAAGTGCAAAAGTGCAGCCAG
>NC_090872.1:39944599-39964599 GCF_036669935.1 Montipora foliosa
CGGCGTAGCATAAACATCCTTGTTCATCTGTTCAGTCCATTTTACTTTCGCCTTCCTCGCGTGACTTGAAATTCTTGTCTCTTGTATTTTTCGATGCCACGAAGTGTCTAATAAATGATCTAATGGATACGTATTGAAGCTTATGGATACGTATTGAAGGTTAAACGGTTAAAAAGGATAAAAAGAATAATATAATGGTATTTTAAAAACGCGGAGCAAGCCGTGGCACGCCCGTTCCCCTCCAATGTCATAATAATAATAATAATAATTATTATTATTATTATTATTATGATGATGTATTATTATTATTATTATTTATTATTATTATTTTTTTATTTTATTTTTTTTTTAAATTATGGTTGCAGTTTATTGAACTTCAGTATGCCAGGAGAGTTAAGTGTCATAGGGTGTTCAGCGTAAACAATGAGACTACAAATTGTGACTCTCCTAAAAGTTATAAAAACCTATTTGCAAGTATTGGAAAATCATTTACAATATAGTACTAGAATGACTTATGCATGTTGCTTATTTACAATTTATATTAGGAATAAAATTATATACATAACAACAGTTGAATTGCAATCTGTGAATAAGAGTTATGTAGAACTTATAAAATAAATACTCTGCATAAATTGATTGAACTTTAGTGTCTAAGAATATCCTTTAAAGTAATGTTCATACGTAAGAATAAACTTTATACTTATGTAATGTTCCTATAATGTTCAGTCTTTCGAGAATTTCTTCTAAAAAAAAGGCTGTAATTTTACTGTTCATGTTATGATCTCAAGCGTCCTTGCAATATTCAACGTACTTAACACTACTGACTTCTGCATGTTTCGGAGCACATCTTTTGTCTTTTTTTCCCAGCAACTTCCGTAATCCTTCTTCCATAGTCCTTGACCAAACTCAAAGCACGTCCATGATAATATTGTACTGATGGACTGTATATCCAGTGTATCGTTCTTGTAACCATCGTAATGGGCCGTACTTTACTGACTCGTTAAGTGCGCAAATAGTGATGTTTTTTCACTATGTGACATCTTAAACATGCTAATCATTTGTTGCTGTTATTGTTGTTTTTGTTCTTAGAGATCAGACTGTACGTTATTATTTTGCCTTGTGCCATTGGAATTCTCATTATCAGCCTTCTTGTGGCTGCATTTGTGTTTAAGTATCGTCGTGGATCTTCTGGTGCAGGTCATCCAAGAATGCAAATGTCATTACTCAAGGAAGCTGATCATTTCAAAACTACTCAGATATCTGAGGTGGATACTCCATACGAGGCAAACTTGCCTGTGTATCGTCCAACCACACAACAGATTAAGGAAGCGTAACCATCTGCCGGACACGATTACAGTTACAACGAAGGAAGGAATATTTCTCAGTATTTTCGGTGTCGTTTACATGGCAAAGAAGAATTCTCTCCACATTCCTACAGCAGGCGTTTCTCCAAAGTCCTGAGACTTTTCAAGCGTTTTTGGATAAAATACTTTTTAATGAACCTGTAAGTGCTGCTATGACAAAATTCGCATTATTCCTATCTAAGCCAGGCAGCCCAAGGGTGTAAAACCGGCTGCGTAACTTTTTCTTAGTCGTATTCTCCGTAGTTACAACTGTGCCTCACGGATATTAAATTAAGCCCCGCTCGGGAAATCCGAGTATCAATAGGGACCTTAAGCAAGGACGACGACGACGGCTACGAGAACGTTGTCTAAAAATATTATTTCCTGTTACTGTAATAATTTTGCGATTGCTCCAAGTCGCTTGGCAAGGAGAATATGAATCCACATTGCAAGAATAAAATTGGTGAGAATGGTGTGGATATTTAGAGAGAAAATTGAAAATTGATCGTAAGGTGCTCTCGTCCTCCACATGATCTCAAATTTGATCATTTCACGTCGTTGTCAAGACGGGAACGGCAAAGAAATTGATCAAAATGTAAAACGCACGTGCAGAGCGTGCAGAACTATTGTTTTTGCTTATTAAACCTATTGTTTTGTTGCGTTCTCGTAGCCGTCGTCGTCGTCCTTGCTTAAGCTCCCTAGTATCTCCCAACTCCGGTACGGCGAGTAGAATTCCCACTCTTTTCCCAGCTCTTTAGCATTCTGAGAGCGCGCTAGACCACTCGGCCACGGAGTTCTGTTATTACGATGTAAACTTTAGTTTTGGAATCCTTTCCGCCCTCGTTGATTGACACAGTAATCTGACATCTGAAAGTATTTGATAAAGTGGACAGATTATTTTTCTTTGAGAACAGCAAGCTTTAAGGTAAGGAAAATTTTCAACGTTATTTCTAGACCTTGCTTCGTTCTTGTGTGTTCCGCTGTGAACATTAGGCTGATTTAGCAACAGAACGGGAACGTCAGTGGCGACGGCGCGCGCAGAAAAAACACGAATGAGAATTCAGAATAGAATAGACTCCACTCTTTTCTTCTCTATTCTAAATTCTCATTGGAGTTTTGCTGCGCGCGACGTCGCCACTGACGTTCCCGTTCTGTTGCTAAATCAGCCTATTATTGCATAGAACGAATACTCCAATCGACCTGTTTCTTGCGAACCAGTTTGTTCAGTCGTTCCAAAATATTTGTGAATCGAACCGGTGAGTTCAATTGGCCATTATGCCAAATATTTTGTGAATCGAACCAGTGTGTTCATTAGTCCATTGAAAGCACTGTTGGGGAATTCCAACGCCATTCCTTCCATTATAGGAATCAAAAACGTGAAAATACATTAGGAAAAAGCTTTAAGAACCAAAAGCAAAAAGAAAGCAAGTAAAGAAAATGATTAATGTCTTCGTTACTGGGATTTTGCGATGGTCTCCCATCCATGATAAAATGATATATGAAATGGATCATATATGAACTGCGTATATGAAATCAAGTGAAGCTATGATCCTCGCAGTTATGAACGCAATTTTTGCAATTGCGTAAAGAAGCCTGGAAAATTCAGGACTTCAACGGGGTTTGAACCCGTGACCTCGCGATACCGATGCGACGCTCTAACCAACTGAGCTTTGAAGCCACTGACGTTGGGAGCTGGTCATTTGTGGGTTCCAATGTTCCCGTGAGGAATGAATCAATAATTAAATGATATTTGAAATGGATCATATATGATCCATTTCATATATCATTTCATCATTCATTCATAACTGCGAAGATCATAGCTTCACTTGGTCTCCCATCCGTTCGACCCCAACTCGAACGGAGTAAACGGCCAATGTCACGGTCGCCCATGCGAATCGAAAAGTGCAGACAATATGGCGGTCGCTGTCGTATGCAGAATCTTAAACACTCAGCGCACAAATACTGATTCAGCCTCCTCAAGGAAGCAAAGCAGAGCAGTCAAAATACCAATACAGCATCTTCAATAAAGAAAACCTTTTAAGGCGTGAATTCATAAGAAATTCGATGTATGGTGTAATCGAAGTGTAGGTCGTTTCACTATTAGCAATGCAAGGATCGAAATTCATCTTCGTGGCTCATTTCTTAGCGAGTCACTCAAATGTCCGAGTCCACCACATCATCGTTTGTCGATAAACGTTTACTAACTTCGATATAAAATGTGTTTTAAATGTTTTAAAGAAAAACCTGCATTTAGATGAGCGGAACTGCGCTGGTTGTGTTCGTGCGTTACACAAATTATAAAACCGCAAGCGGTGAGTAGTATACGACTGAATTTTTTCTCTGCATGCTTACCGTCTTTCGACTTCAACCGACTTCAAAATCGTCTCTTGAAAATAAATGCACTGTCTTACAGCTTTGAAATGGCATGTTAACCTGATAATGTATTGGTATATCGTGGAGAAAAAAAATGTATTTCTGTGTGAGCGCTTGTACGGCTAACGGTGTTTCCGGTCACACTTCACCGAATTCAGCTGACAGTGAACAAACATGGCATGATCTTTGTGTTCGCTTTTATTAATTGAACTCCAAATCATCGATAACAGATAAATATACATTTTATTGCTTTTCGGAAACCGTATTAAGTCTAGACTTAAACAGAAAAAACAAAGAATTTAAACTCTGTTCAAATCTCTAGGTGTGAGAAATACCGCGCATGTCAGCGCATGACAGTGTCTCTTTAACATCCTAACACCGCCGGGCAGAGCTTAACTTTAGTGAATGAAGTTTTGTCGTGGAAAGCTGTCAGACGCTCAGAGCACACGCTAAACTTCTTACTGAAAAAAGAAGTTGAAGTGAACTTCATATCAGCCTCGAAGCCAATGTTTCTCGAATCCCTTTTATTTCCTTCAATCTTTCTGGGTTTAGTATTTCACTAGTAACCACACTTGTTCTGAGGGAGCTATTTACCCAAGAGATTTACCATAACACTATAATGATTTACGATACCAAGACAATAGCGTGTACTGTTACAGCTTCATAGTACGCAAAGACAACCTGAATCTCCTGGGGGGAAAAGCAGCTCAGTTGACAGGTATGGAATAAAGCACTGTGTCGAGTTACTGCGCTACCACACGTACACACTGCGCGCATCTTTTTTGACTCCTGTAAATCCTCAAACAGCGGATGTTGACTCACAGTATGTGAGCATTCTGAGCTGATTGCCACTTCTGTTTTTTTTCCTTTCTCGATTGTTGTTTTTTTTTTTTTTTTCATTTACATAACCGATTACGAATAATTTTACAATTTGGACAGTCTTTCATCTTCCCGGGAGGGTCCCGGGAGGGTCCCGGGAGGGTAGGAGATGAAAGACCCTGGGAATGAGAGGGTGTATCTGAATGGGAAACCTCAAATGTACGACTTGAGTTACCATCAGGGAAAAACACTTTGCGAGACTTGCTACGTTCAATTTTTCTTCTGTACTTTTGGCTGTACAAGTAAAATCACAAAATCAAAAGTGATATCGATTTCAGCGGCCGCCTGTTATCAAGTTACCTTACGTGTTACTAACAACTAACTAACAAACATCTTTATTTATACCATACAATACAACAGAGAGAGGAAAAAAAGGACAACAATTCATATGTAAGAGCCGTTGCCGAAAGCAGTTTCGTGCAACTTGTCTCGCCACAAGGTCACTTACAATGCACTTCCACCAAAACGTAAGAAGAATATTGGAAACTAGCCTTGGACAACCTAAAACAACAATGAAATCAAGTAAAGAAAAAGAAGTAAAATATATATGTAAGATTAGAAGTCTTCCCATAGGCGCTCCAAACTCATAATTCGAATGCTCAGTCAACTTAACGATTTAAAAGAGTTTATAAGGGAAACATGACATGCCGGCTAATCCTAGTTTACAGCGACGAAAATAAAATAAACTTGGTAATTTTTTTGTGGGAAAAAACTCTCGATAGTAATTTGAATCACTAATATTTGCATGTTTACGTAGTTGAGCAACGCGATTGGCTATTCGCTTCGTCCTCAACTTTGGACGGCACTTTTCAAACTGCATGACCCATGATATGTTTGCTGACTGTGACTTGAGCCCACTGTGTCCCACGCATTCCTTTACAGTAATTCCACTGTTGTTGAGTGAGCACACACAACATGATGTATGACGTAAGGATTCGGTGGCTAAGTAACCGCCATGTATGCTCAACAAAGTGAATTTCGACCCATGGCAGAGGTCTCTTCTCCAGTACTCGTCAACCGAGCGAACGCAAAAGAAAAGAGACCTCTGCTAGCAGGGAAGCTCCCCAAGCTCAGTCTGAGCATGGCCGACAAAAATATAAGGATTTGTATGGGAATCCCGATAAAAAGCTCAAGAAAACAATACTATGAAAAAAATCTCAATGAAAAAGCCTGAACTTCTTGCCATTGTGGATAGCTTCCTTCCTGTGTGGTTATTTTCCAGATCCGACGCGATTTCAGCCATTTTTCAATTTCTGGGTTGTCAACGGTTATAATAAAATCCCAAGGCTGGAAACTAAATTCTCAGGAGCCACCAATTTGAGTCAAATATTCTTGGATAAAATGTTCCCACGGTCACAATTCTACATCAGAATCAATTGACAAAGATCGAACTTCCATCTCAACGTCGCAACGTCGGGCAGTGAATATTACAACAAAACAGCTTTCGAAGACGGTGCTTTATCACAAGAGTGGCCACCACTTCGACCGTTGATAACAAACTGACCCTTACCGAGGTGACAAACCGTAGTTTGTCAACCGCAAATTTCTGGGGTTCTGGGTCTCCTGACATAATAATAATAATAATAATAATAATAATAATAATAATAATAATAATAATGATAATAATGAACTTTATTAAAGTCTCAAGTCTTATAGCTCAGGCACAGCCTTACTAATTGGGAAGACTGTACACACACACATATTTATACATATATATATATATCTATATATATATCAAAATATCGTTTCTCATTCATTTTTCATTCATTTTGATATCTTCACTCGACACAGACTGAAGTTTACCGTTTATATACATATATATATATACAATATGTGTACAATGTGCGCTCCCGGTTGTCACCATAATGGCTTTATGGCAACTCCTGAACTTGGGCACAGGATGTACGGTTACACATTGTTGGATTGCATTGTGGAGTCACAAGAGTGCTCAAACTGCAAGCAGTGAGCTTATATATATATATATATATATATATATATATATATATGATGAGAAGAAGAAAGGTGTAGCCATGCCTCGATAGATAATGTAATAAGGAAATAACTTCTTGAGGCATATGTGTTTCTAATCGGTTTTATACTTCAAACGTTTCCTCCGTTTAGAGCTTCGTCAGTGAATGAAGATTATGAGTACAAGATTGCTTTATGTAAAAAAACTTAGTACAATGGTGGAAAGTCAAGGCTCATTAATTTGATGGTGTTAATCTAGATTTAGAGCTCGTCCATTGCAACCATTCATGAGGTTCTCATGCTTGCGGATTTCTAGCGCTTCAATGATTTTACGCGTGCGGATGTCGTGGATGTTCCTGTGGAGGATTCCCCAAGAGATATCTTGCATAGATGGTTTGTTATGGTTGATCAAATGTGAATAAACCGTCTGTTTCACCATTCTGATATGTTCTTTTATTCTGGATCCGATAGTTCTACTTGTTTCGCCGATATAAACCGTGTCGCAAATGCTCGCACTGCGACACTTCACCTCATGGTCTGAACAAAAGGTGCGAGTTTAATTCTAAAAATAGGATTCGCTATAATTAACACTATCTTGCCGCTGTATTCTATCAATTGCATTTTGTATTTGATTTTATTGTATTGTATTTATACTATAGCGGGCGTTTTTAACCCTTTTATCTTTTACGTAATTCTTATGGGATTCCATGTAAAATATTTTAATTTTCTTTGCCTACTTTGTTAGCTATTGTTTTATAACTTATTTAAGGCCTTTCATTTTTTGTAAACTTTATTCCAAGTAGTGATATTCGTAGTGCTGAAGAAGCCCGAATGGGCGAAACGTCCCTGCATTAAAAGACAAACGAGAAAAGTTCGCATCTTCTTCTGTCTATTCAACTTATGCTTTTGTAAAGAAGAAGCGTCTTGTATCCTTTGGATCCTCTTCTCTAAGGCATCATCGTTGGCAAACCAACATCGTCTACACATCTATATCTATATATATATATATATATATTTAGCAATTATTGAATGAGGCTGAGTAGGAAATGAAGAATTCTGCAGGTCGAGGAGGGTGTTATCCACCAAGGCCGAGGTGAATAACATCCTCCGAGATCTGCAGAATTCTTCATATTCTACGAAAGCCGTTCCTTAGTTGTTCAGTTTTTAATGCACCTGACGCGAGAGGACCACCAGGGCCTTTCGAAACAGCTCTGTAGTGCAATGTTTTAATATTTCTTTTCCTTTACAATTAATTGTATAGCTCCACGATTGTAGAGCACTATACGACTCAAGGATAAGGATTACACAATATTATATATAATATATATAATTATATATAATACTATATAATTATATAATTATATATAATTATATATATTATATATATTCCATTTTCGAGTAGAACGTATTTCGTAGAGCGCTCAACTCAATCGATTGAGGAGCAATAACTATGACTTTACACAAGTTTAGGTTTCACGAGTAACCATCGTTTAATGCTACAGAACTGTTTCGTATGGTACAAGTACCACACTCATCAGGCAATTTTAACGACTGAACTGTTGAAATTGGAAAGCTGGCAGTTAAATACGGAAATTTGAATGGTTGTTATAGTAAATGCGTTACATTTTAGCAGCTGCTAGGTAAAAATGGAAATTGTATTGCTCCCGTCCTGCAGTTGAGCGCTGTCAAGAATGAATTTCAAAGTGAAGGCCTTCGAGTATTCAACAGAGAACATCCCGCTGGCACCCAAAAATGCGTACCTTCAAGCACTAATCGCGAAAACAGAATCCTTAATTCAACGTATGCGCTGGAAAGCTTTCTTTTTTCTTAACACGAACACCAATGACACAACTAATGAAATCGAAACGGTCACCACCTCATGTAAAGGAGCTGAACGAGTTTGAGGACTGCATGCTTGACATGATGCAGAGAGTTGAATTCAAGACCAATACTTACTCTAACGAACTTCAGAAGCAACTCCGTAAAGACATAAAGGAAATACGAGAAGAAAACAACATCTTTGTGAAAGCAGACAAAACGACCAACTATTACAAGACTACACCCAAAAGCTACGTGACACTTTTAAACAAAAACGTTACGAAGACCTACAAGAAGACAAACCCAAATGTACCAGACATAATGACTCTAGAAGACAAGAAAATAGCCCAAAAAATCGAGCTCGAGGACCGAATTGAAGTCTCAGCATCAAGGGACCCCTTCATCACACTAAAAGACCACAAACCCGATTTCACCAACAACCCGACCTGCAGACTCATCAATCCAAGCAAATCCGAAATTGGCATCATCAGCAAAAAAATCCTTGACCGCATAAACAAAGAGGTCATCCATGCAACCAAAGTGAACCGGTGGAAAAGAACTAACAACGCCATAGAATGGTTCAAGGCAATCTCAGAAAAGGAAAAGCACGCATTTATTACCTTTGACGTGTGCGACTTCTACCCATCCATATCTGAAGACCTGCTACGGAAAGCATTAGATTATGCCTCCAGATTCAGTACAATCACCCAACAAGACCGCCACATCATCATCCACGCGAAAAAATCGCTCCTTTACCACCAAAACTCTCCATGGACCAAGAAGAACACAAACGACATGTTTGATGTTACAATGGGCTCACACGACGGAGCAGAAACGTGCGAATTGATAGGAACTTACATGCTCTCCCTGATCGCATCTAAATTCAAAGATAAAGTTGGATTGTACCGTGACGATGGTCTTGCAGTCTGCAAAGCCACCCCAAAAGAAATTGAAAAAACCAAAAAAGAAGTCAGCAATGTGTTTAAATCAAATGGCCTAAAGATCACAATCGATGCCAACAAAAAAATCGTCCACTTCCTTGACGTAACCTTCGACCTTACAGATGGAAGCTACAAACCATACATGAAGCCCAACAACAAACTATCGTACGTCCACCGGCAAAGCAACCACCCCCAAGCATTACTGAAAAACATACCACTCAACATCAACAAAAGACTAACTAACATTTCATCCAGCAAAGAAGTATTCGACGAATCAAATGGCCCTTATCAACACGCACTCAAAGAAAGTGGGTATGACCACAAACTAACATACAATCCAGAGCCCGCTCCGAAAAACAAAAGAAAGAGGAAAAGGGACATTACGTGGTACAATCCCCCTTTCGATTCAAGCGTTAAAACCAACCTTGGTAGAAAATTCCTACATATCGTCGAAAAATGCTTCCAGAACAACCATCCGCTCTACAAGATTTTCAACAGACACACACTCAAGCTAAGCTACTCATGTATGCCAAACATGAAATCCATCATATCATCACACAACAAACACGTTCTTTCAGATGCAAAAACACCAGCACCGCAACCTGACGCCTGCAATTGTAGAAAAAAGTCTGAATGCCCACTCGAAGGAAAATGCCTTCAAACTAACGTAATTTATCAAGCAACAGTCACCACCGAGACAACAACTGAAACCTACGTTGGACTAGCCACAAACTTCAAGGAACGCTACAGGAATCACAAAACATCCTTTCGACATTCAAACAGAAGAAATGAGACAGAGCTTTCCAAACATGTTTGGCACTTACAAGATGCAAAGAAGCCGTTTCAAACTGTAAATGGAAAATTCTTAAAAAATGTTGACCCTACAGCAATATTAGCAAGAAATGTAGTCTTTGTCTGAATGAAAATTTCATAATCATGTGTAAGAAAGAACTGTGTAGCCTTAACAGAAGAAACGAATTAGCAAGTTCATGCCCCCACAGAAACCGATATGTACTCCGGAACTTTAGAGTAACGTAAATTTAAAATACCGACATAGAATCCCCTTATCATGTTTTGTTACCTAGCAGCTGCTAAAATGTAACGCATTTACTATAGCAATTATTCAAATTTCCGTATTTAACTGCCAGCTTTCCAATTTCAACAGTTCAATCGTTAAAATTGCCTGATGAGTGTGGTACTTGTACCATACGAAACAGTTCTGTAGCATTAAACGATGGTTACTCGTGAAACCTAAACTTGTGTAAAGTCATAGTTATTGCTCCTCAATCGATTGAGTTGAGCGCTCTACGAAATACGTTCTACTCGAAAATGGAATATATATAATATATATAATTATATATATATATATATATATATATATATAAGCAAATACTGAGTGAAAATAGTGGGGATTTACCGTCATTGAACAAGTTGTATCCTTCCAAAATCCAGTACATTTAGACCAGTTACTGCTCACAAGAGAAGCCTATTGGATGACGCAGCTATTCACATTCAATCCGCATGGCCTTAACAAAAGGCGGGAATTTCGCTCCAAAAATCGTATTAATTATCACAACTAATTTGACCTTTTCACCTGTTCTTGCTTTGTGAATGATTGTGACCTGTCCAGTTTCTTATGTATGCATTTGTCAATTGTTGTGCGACTTGCTTGCCGCGTTCATGGGCCCCATTGGAGTATTCTGCTTTTTTTATTTTTTTTTTTGTTTTTTTACGGCATTGTTTAAGGGCCCTGCTTTGGGACCTTGTTGTGGCTCCCATTATGATCATTCAGACATTTAGAGGCCTTCTGCGGGAAATTCGTTACGTTTGGCTTGTCGCGTAACTTTTGACACTTGCTTTTATTTTAACTATTGTAATTAAAACCTCTTTGTATTCTTTAATTAAGTTGCCTATATAAGCAGCAATAAAAGCAAGGTGACACACGCTAACACCAACCCGGTTTCACTGGCGAAAAATGTCTGATTGGTCGAGGCCTTGTCATGTGACTTCAATACCTCAATTTAAACATGGCTGCCATTCAGTGTTTATTAGATCTCCGACGACAGTAAAAAGACTTTTTTTCAGGCCGTAAAACGGACGAATGTCTGACTGCATAGTGCGTTTTTATGCCAGCGAGATTCTCTTTTGAGCCAACAGTGCTACGAGGGAAATTTCTTAAAAAATTTCAAGGCCAACGCGAGTCTCGGTTGCTGTGACAGTGTTCGAGTGGAAATTCGTTTGTGGAGCTTACCAGCTAATGGACTACCATCTTGATTTCAATTCATGCGTTTATCTTTCAAAAAGTGGAACAAAAAAGATACCACTAAATTTCCAAGTGGTTTCTCTTCCAACTAAATAGTTACACGATGTTTCCGCGGGGCCCCGCATCTAACAGAAAATGTTAAGATTTTCGCTTTTTTTTTTTCAAAATTAAGTTGTTAAAATTGTCATTCAAGTGTTCCATAGAGGAAAATTTATTAAGACCGAGGGGAAAATTTAGAAATGTATTTCAGTCCTTCAAAAAAAAAATTTTAAAGTGAATTTAGCAGTAATAATAACCATGTCATAGCACCTCATATTGGGTACACTAGAAAGGAAACCTTTTAGTTGCAATTATATATTGTTATTGTTCCAAGCAAAATGCAAATTGTTTGCTTCCCTCCAAATTATAGAAATAAACACAGATTAGGTTAACTCTGAATAGCCAAAACAACAACATTCTAAGTTGAGAATTTGATTCAGAAATCCAGCTTACTAGCAGGGAGAATTTTACTGTAACAAAATATTACTTAACTGCTAATAAGGCACTTTCACCACTGACAACAAAAATACTTAATCAGGAATTGATTTTATCTTCTAGCAATAAAACAGCAGGAGGATATAAAATTAGGTATCTTCAAAGTTTAGAAAACTTGTTGAAGGTGATTCAGTGCCACCCTCCAAAACATTTCACAAATTTCATGCTGGCCTACTAAGTACTTCCAGGACAACAAATTATTATTTAACCTCTCTTTGCGGAATCTGGTTGCAACACAACTGCTTCAATAATTTTAATCCCCTTGCATTAGATTTAACTTTAAAAAAAACCATAACTTTGTATAATTTTCTGTAATAATTGTTCAAAGACATTGAGCAAAAGCATACAAAGCTACATTTGAAAGGTGCATAATCCCATGTTGCAGTTTTCTGGATAAGACTTCACAGAAATAACTCCTGTTATCTTTCCATATGTAAAGAGGTCCCATTATTTATGAGTCAATTAGTCAATGAGACACACAGTCAATATTATATATTAGAGATAATTTATTGATTAAGCCTAAGCCCTTGTTTCAGTGATCAGGCCTAAGCAGGGTTAGGTTAAATTTTAGCTTTCATTTTATGGGTTAGGGTAACTGCACTAACTCATTGACTCATGACTCATTGACTCATAAATCATATGTAAAAATACAATGTATTTCAACATTAGATGCAATGAATTTTTAGCAATTGCTGTAAATAATAGCAATCATTCCTACCATTTCAAAGGATGAATAAATTAAAGTTGAATGCAGTAAGTGTCAGAAATTAAAAAAAGGGGTCCAATTTATTTAAGCTGTAATCAATTTCCATCCTTGGTTTAGTCCCTGGATAGTGTTAAACAATGGGTGTGAAGTGAACAAACTACCCCAAGGGGGATTCCCTTGCAAAAATGACAGGGGTTCTTGCTGTTCCTTTTTGGAGAAAATTTCGTGGTTTTGTACTGCTTATGATACTGAGACCAAACAGCTGGCAGAGTTGCTGCAGTCATTTAAGGCTATCAATCTGAAAAATGAATGGAACTGTAGAACAATTTGGTAAGAGAGCAAATAACTTTTACTTATGAATTATAAAATGCCAGTCATTTGTCAATTTAGAACTGGTTCCTCTAAGGGGTCAGATTTCTTTAGCCTACATCCACAAAACAAGATTCTGTTACCTTTAAGGACCCCTCCTGAGCAAACTGCATCCTCATGTTTGGATTCTCATTGATTTAATGACTTTAATGATATTATGCAAATCTGTTCTTCAATAATACTCAAATACCATAAAAGTATTTTTAACCTAACTTTTGCAAAGTTTTCTCCTTGAGCCACCAGCTTCAACTTTGATACTTTGTTCTAAAAGCCAATGCAGTTGTATAGCAATGGTGGAGGTAATTATTAAACACTTTGTTTTCGTTCAAATGAAGAAAAAGTCAAAGTAATGATGAAATTTAATTAACCCTTTCACCCCTAAACCGGCCATACTTGGTATTTTACTCTG
Source organism: Montipora foliosa (assembly GCF_036669935.1). Classification (NCBI taxonomy): domain Eukaryota; kingdom Metazoa; phylum Cnidaria; class Anthozoa; order Scleractinia; family Acroporidae; genus Montipora; species Montipora foliosa. The sequence goes on from NC_090872.1 coordinate 39,958,203, forward strand.
TCTAAAGCCAGAGTATTTTGCTCTGTCTAACACCAGGCGATTTTACTCGTCAATGGGGAACCCCATGGAGTCAACAGTCTTACAGTACTTCTCAATATAAAGAAAATGAATTCTGTGGACTTGAACATTCCCAAATAGAAATGCCATATATTCCAAATATGGTTGCATGAACTCTTCAAGATTTACCTGCTTCAGGAACTTCAAATCAATGAATATTTTGAATATTTTTCCTGAACTCCTGCAAACTTTGTGCACTTTTTAATGGTTTGCCCTTCAAAAAAGTAACATTCAGAAATAATGCAAATACAACTGAGGCTGTTTTGCATTATCTACAAGACAAGACAACAATATCCTTTATTCAAACACAATCAATATTAAAGCAATAACACATGCTTGTGGGGTCATGTGCTAACTATAATAAAGATACACTACAGGACATAAAAGCTTAAAACTAACTACAGTATGTGACAGACATAGGATATCTACACGTAAGAAATAAGAAAAATAAATCAATTGCTATCCAAAAGATCATATTGCAAATACACCAAAAGGTAATGGTTGATTGACAAGTTCCTTGTGCAAAATGGTAGAGCATGTTTGAAGTCCAGCAGGACCAAGATGAGAAGTTATGATAAAAACTCTAAACATATTTTTTACCAAAATTATTTTACTACCATCAAACCCAATGAGACCTTATGCATGAGACACTGTTTCTAGCTGCAGCTCCAAATCACATAATATATTAATAAATTTTGCCATCTAAGAAAAAACCAAACATGCGGGGTGTAACCAAAAAAAGTCCAAGGCAATAAAGCTTCCTTTCAGCCTTTTCAGGAACAACTATCCACTGTCAACCACACTTGACTCAAAACAGAATTTCCTTGATCCAACAACACATGACAGTCCCCTAAAACCAAAATTACATCATTAATGCTTCCGGAAAACAATAGTCTAAAAAAAAAAAAGACTTCAAAAAGAGTCACGAACCTGAATCTATAGATATCTATATACATCTGTACCTACAATTCTGTTCTTCCAAACATTATTTTAGCTAACATGGATTTTGATTTTGATTTTAAACTCGAATCAATTGCAAATCCGACCATCACTTGGAAACTACTTGAACGCAAGGATCGTTGAGTTGTGACTGCTAAAAAGTATAATAACTTAGACCTTCACCAGAAAAGGGTAAATGACCTTAAAAGCAGCTATTTAAAATATTTGATACTAGCTAGGGTTACGTTCCCAATGACACAATCACATTCAAAATCAAATTCACATCTGATCGAATCATTGATCATTAATGTAGAGGTGCCGATCGTAAGGTGTAACGCAGAAAAAAATAACCTTCACGTTGGACAATATTGCCATTTCCTTGCCACCTGGTACAAGCCAATTGACACATGAACGGAAACCTTGGGAATCCTCCTTTCTGCACATTACAGTAACTTTTTGTACCCGGTGGCAACAAACTTTCCACATTAAAAATTGCGTAAAAAACTCACCTGTTTCGCAGCTCTTATCCCACGAAATAAAATTTTCCAGGAGCAAACTTTCCGAGGATGCTGGTTGGATTGAACTTTCAAACGTTTTACACAACAAGTACGTTCTCTAAGAATACATTCCACTTGAAACTGGCGTTAAAACTAGCCTTGATCGCTCTAAAAAGAACGGAAACCAACAAGCTACCGATACTCAAACCGCAGCCATTTTTCTGTTCATCTCGGGAGTGTTTTTTTCACGAGAGCCAATGATAGTCCCGGAAACGCATCACGTGTCATATCGCGCGACTCATGCGCAGACATTTTTCGCCAGTGAACAACCCGGTGTGGCCAACACATCACGCATGCGCACAACCATTTCACCCGGTCAATTAGCAGCCATGGACAGCAGTTTCGGCCTTTTGGAACACATCAGCATGGCGTAGTTAACATACCAGGCGGGTGTGTTTAGCACCCCTTTAAGTGGCAGCTTCACATGCCAAACATGTGGTAAGCTGGGTTGGGAACAGCAAAACTGTTCTCCCACGGCAAGCGTGTGGGAAGGTGGATCACATTAAGAGATCGGTGTGTCACATAAATTAAAAACAGCAATAAACAGCAATAATAACATCGCGCATGCGTGATGTGTTGGCCACACTGGGTTGGTGTTAGCGTGTGTCACCTTGCTTTTATTACTGTCCTATATAAGCCTTTACTTCCAATACACGCAGCCATTGTAAATAGTCTTTAGTTTTTAGATTTTAACTTTCATCTGAAGAAGGCTGAATAGCCGAAACGTTGTGAAACCAAGTCAGACCAGTTAGAAGTTTACCCCACTATTTTCACTCAGTATTTGCTTATTTATTCACGTGGTGGTACTGTATCCTCTGGATCCTTCTGCTGTGAGTCCATTGTTGGTGTAAACCTTTATATTCTGCCTATATATATATATATATATATATATATATATATATATTGAAGAAAAAAACATATATTGAAGAAAAAAACATATATTGAAGAAAAAAACAACAAGTAAAACTACAAGTTCATCCCTACAAGCCTGTTTCGTGTTCGCCATCTCATCAGGGGATGATGATGAGTGGGCGGCCACGAAACAGGCTTGTAGCGATGAACGTGTAGTTTTACTTGTTTTTTTTTCTTCAATATATACTCCGCTCTACTTCTATGTATTGAGCACTGTTTTGCGAAAATCAAGTTTCACACTTTATATAAAATTCTGAATTTGAAACTCTAAATTCTAGTTCTAAAAATAACTACCTAATAGATAACCCTCCCTGAATCATAAAAGAGTAAGAAGCGAAGCGAATATATTGCTAACTCTTGCAAAGGACACAGTTGTTACACGAGACATCTATTAACGAGCCTAGGTCTGCCTGTCTGATGCCTTTTTTAAAGTTACTGATTGTAGGTGCCGATCTAAGCTCCCGGTTAATTTTTGACCAAAGACGTGGTCCAAAATGCCTGAGAGAGTGTTTGCCGTATTTTGTAGTATTGAAGCCTTCCTGTCTGAAATCTGCGTTTGTGAGATTATATAGTTTGTACGACTAGTGTTGAATAGTTCAGTTACTGAGCTTGGCAACATGGCGTGCTTTATTTTGAACATGAAATTGTCTATGTCCTGAAGCCTTCGATTGTAAAGTGTTGTCATTTTTGCTCTTCTTAGGAGGTCATCGTATGATGCGGATCAGTCTTTGTAAACTGTCCGTAAGCCCCTTTCGTTAATGCACTCCAGTTTCCGCCTGTCACTAGCCTTGCAGAAGTGCCAAACGAGACTACAGTATGTGAAGTGTGGCATAATGGCTGTTTTATAGATTGTCAGTTTTGCTGTTGTGGGGATCACGTTCCTTCATCTAGATAACACGCCAATACTTCTGCTTGGTGAAAATTCGCTTAATATGATCAACTAGACCCTCCGTGAGGGTACACTGGGTTGCCTGTGGTACGTGCACCGTTCAAGACCATTTTTTTCAAGTTGTGGGGTCATTAAGAAGTCATACCAGACGAGGCCCTTTGGCTCACAGGTCCTCACACGTTCGTACGACGAAACAGACCTGTCCTTGCGTAATATGTAGCTCTAACGGTGCACGATATTGTTTTGGTATTGTCTATCATTGTAGTGCCATGGTAGAAGTCTTGTGTAAATAGTCTGAGAAGACATGTGGTTACTAGCAAAGTACTGAACCCAGAAAGATTGAAGAAAATAAATGGAAAGTGAGAAACACTGGCTTCTGGGCTGACATGTTGATAAACTTCTTTTGACCACAAGTTTAAGCGTGCCCTCTGAGCATCTGACAGCTTTGTAATACCGACGTTCACTGAAGTTAAGCCCTGTTGGGCGGGATTAGCGTTTGGATGGGAGACCAAAATAATATACCCCTCATAAAACAGGAGCATCAGACCGAAAATACTATTAACGCTAACAAAGGCGAACTCAGCAAGGTACAGATTTTGTTAGCTTTATTTATGTAAAAACAAATATTGATGCAAAAGTAAATAAATATTGATACACAGTTTCTAGAAAGAGCAGAAGGAAGTTTCCAGGACGATCGCTCGAGAATAACATATTTACGACATGAAAACAACATTTATTTTGAACCGTGAATATAGAATATAAACAGTTACGATCAGCGACAAACATTTTGGGGGATTTTTGCAACGATCGATTTTGTTATTGTACGTTTTGGCTGCACAAATAAATCGCAAAATCGAAAGTGACATCGCCGGAATTCAGCGGGCGCCGTGATGAAGTTACCGCGGCATGTTTACTCGCCAAACAGTGAAGCATCTGTGTCAAATGATGGCAAGATACCGGGTTTGTAAGTTTCTTTTTTTGTCAAGTGTTATAAAGTTTGACAATGAAATGAGCGAAGTCAAAACAACGATCACAATCGCCCAAGTCTTGTTTATGCAAAGTCAAAATTTACTCTCCAAGACGCGTACGACGTTATTTATCACAAGGTAATTCCATCATTTTGGAAATAGCAGCTACTTTATTATTCAACTGCGTCACAATTCTTCACTGATTTTGGGGCTCATTTTGTTGAAACTCAAGCACGCTTCCAACAGGCCTGTGAACCCTTCCAGCTTACAGAGCAATATTAAAAAACTTCTCCCATATCACATTTCAACCTTAAGCTCGAAAATTCAATACACAACATTATATTATAATTCACAAAGGCAGAAAATACCACAGAATCCTTTTCCAGCGAAAAATTTATTGAAACAAACAACATATTTGCTCTTAGAGGCGAAAACCTCTTCCTATTTCATTGCGTGCGTGAAGACAAGAAACTCAATCGTGTCAAATTACGATGTACTTCAGGTAAATACAGCTCACTTTGATTTCGTCTCGACGAGCGATAGATTGTTGTCGAAGTCCAGTACTCGTCGCTTTTGAGATTCCTGCCTAGTATATCCAATTGACTTGCCATTATTGAGCTCCATAAGGGTATATTTTGTTTAAGGATCCACTAAAACGCCATTCGCGTTACATGACTTTCGACGCCATTGCAGGCGGAGTTAATGATTCTACTGTGTCAACCAGAGAAATCTACGCAGTTCCACTACCCTCTCGATCCTAAGAAAATACGCGCAGAAGGCTCTATGCACAAAGACACCACTTACCAGGGGAGTGACAGGCAAGACTTTTACCGACACGGAAAAAAAAAACTAAAAAAAAGAAAAACGAGATGCTTCCGTGAGGCATACACTGGGTTGCCTGTGGTACGTGCTACAGAAAATCAGAAGGCACTGAATTGTGTGGTATTGAAATACAGCATTCCAGTCTCTGAAGAATAACAAATAAAACAGAAGAGAGAAACATTGGCTTCTGGGCTGACATGTTGATAATTTTCCAGTTCCCTCACAACTTCTTTGCACCACAAGTGTGCCCTCTGAGCATCTGACAGCTTTGTAGTACGAAACTTCGCCTAAGTCTAGCCCTGTTTCGTGGGGTTAGTGTTAGGATGGGAGACCAACACAATAAACCCCTCATAAAAAAACAGAAGCATCTGACCGAAAATACTATTAACGCTAACAAATGCGAACTCAGCAAGGTACAGATTTTGTTAGCTTGCTTTATGCAAAACAAATATGATGAAAAAGCAAATAACTATTGATACACAGTTTTTAGAAAGAGCAGAAGGAAGTTTCCGGGACGGTCGATCGAGAATGAAATATTTACGACATGAAAACAACATTAATTTTGAACCGTGAATATCGAATATAAAAAGTTACGAGCAGCGACAAACATTTTGGCAGATTTTTGCTACGTTCAAGTAAATTGCAAAATCGAAAGTGACATGGCCAGAATTCAGCGGGCGCCGTGATTAAGTTCCGCGGCATGTTTACTCGCCAAACAGTGAAGCATCTGTGTCAAATGATGGCAAGATACCGGGTTTTTGTAAGTTTCTTTTTCTGTCAAGTGTTATAAAGTTTGACAATGAAATGAGCGAAGTCAAAACAAAGATGACAATCGCCCAACTCTTGTTCATGCAAAGTCAAAATTTACTCTCCAAGACGCGTACGACGTTATTATCACCAGGTAATTCCATCATTTTGGCAATAGCAGCTACTTTATTATTCATCTGCGTCACAAGTTTTCACTGATTTTGGGGCTCGTTTTGTTGAAACTCAAGCACGCTTCCAACAGGCCTGTGAACCCTTCCTGCTTACAGAGCAATACTAAAAAACTTCTCCCATATCACAATTCAACCTTAAGCGCGAAAATTCAATACACAACATGATATTATAATTCAAAAAGGCAGAAAATACCACAGAATCCTTTTCCAGTGAAAATTTTATTGAAACAAACAACATATTTGCTCTTAGAGGCGAAAACCTCTTCCTATTTCATTGCGTGCGTGAAGACAAGAAACTCAATTGTGTCAAATTAC
>NC_090872.1:39969599-39972099 GCF_036669935.1 Montipora foliosa
GTTCTTAATGTCAATAATATTTAATTTGTCACTGATCTTTCCTATTGGTAATCATGTGTTTTTTTCGAGGGATCGAGTTCCTTCAATGGCCTAATCATTATTCAGCTTAGAAATTAACTGCGAAGTCAAACGATGCTTTAGAGGCGATCGACGACTTCATAGTTGCTATGTTGTTCTTTTTTAGTCGTTTCTTTCCGTAGCGCTTGAAAAATGTTTCCTAACGTGCACTAATTTTGTCAATTGAGAGCAAAATTTCTACAGCGTGACTGAAGATGAAATTGACAACTACAAACAAATTTCGTCTGGCCTTCGATAGAAAGCGAATTGCAAGTTTGCCTTCGGGTCCAAAAAACGTGCTATAATGTTGAAAATTCACCAAAAAAACTGAGCGGTTTTTCTCTTTTCGTCGATTGGATTTTATTGTATGAACATGCAACGATTGTTCAAAGATTAGGTGTGTTCTAGATTCATTAGCGTTTTACAGTAATTGACAGCTTGTGCTTGCGTGACTGAATTTCGAGCAACTGCATTTGTCGCAGCCATTAAAGCAACAAGACGCTTCTTTGAGCGTTTTCTCGGAATATCCATGGCACAGAAGTAGGGCGATACATTTTGGAAGAGGTAGTTTTAATTTGAGTGATATTTTAATTTGCCAAGTACGGAACAAAACAAGTAAATGTTTCTGCGGCCAGTTGAAGTCTGAATGGTTCATTCGTAACGGATAATGCACCGGTGAACATCTCTTGGTGTTTACAAATAAATTCAACGGATGACCTGTAGCTATAGGGATAGTCTGTTTTGGAACAGGTTTCTGGATTGGAAATAACGTGGATCTACCGGATGCCGCGGTTTGTCTATTTATTTTGCGGGATCTCGTATGTAGCGTGACATAAGGTAAACTGGTTTCAAGTGAAAGCAGTGAGGCTAGGGCTGGTGAAACACGAGTGTAGCGACACAGAAAACTTGTGAAAAACCATTCTTGAAATTTATGTGGTTAAGTGAAAACCGGTATTATGAATGATGCAGCTGCAAAGGTTAGAAATTATTAAAAAGCTCTTGGGAGCTAACATGAAGATCGTGAAACTATCAATTAATAAGAGAATAAAAATTACATCGGCGGATCATGCTCCAACAAAGAACTAAGAAATTTCGGCCATTTCCAACATACCGCTGCTGGAAGTTCTGTACTGGCGATTTAATCATGTTGTCAACAGGAAAGCTCAGAGGGATCATGCGTATTTTGTTCACCCCTCGACCGACATATCGACCGATACTCGACCGACATGTCGGTCGACATATCGACCGATATTCGACCGATATGTCGGCCGACGTATCGACCGACACTCGGCCGATATGTCGACAGAGATGTGTCGGTCGACGTATCGACCGACATATCGGTAGCCTATCGGTCGATATGTTGACCGATATGTCGGTCGAGGGGTGAACAAAATACACATGATCCCTCTGAGCTTTCCTGTTGACAACATGATGAAATCGCCAGTACAGAACTTCCAGCAGCGGTATGTTACTGGAGGTTACTGCAAAGAGCTAAGAAATTTCGGCCATTTCCAACATACCGCTGCTGGAAGTTCTGTACTGGCGATTTCACCATGTTGTCAACAGGAAAGCTCAGAGGGATCATGTGTATTTTGTTCACTCCTCGACCGACATATCGGTCGACATATCGACCGATACTCGACCGACATGTCGGTCGACATATCGACCGATATGTCGGCCGACGTATAGACCGACACTCGGCCGATATGTCGACCGAGATGTGTCGGTCGACGTATCGACCGACATATCGGTAGCCTATCGGTCGCTATGCTGACCGATCCATCGGTCGAGTATCAGTCGATATGTCGACCGATAGCCTACCGACGTTCCGCCGATACTTCACTGCTGCTTGCGTTTTGGTGACTGTAGCTTGCGTCGCAGACGTAATTTAACCAAGGTTAGAAACTTCTGCCGAGCAGAACAACGACTGAATTTGCGGCACCTGATCCGAACTTAAAGCCTTCAGAAATTTTTGAGGATGAAATGCTTATAGCCTATATATCTTACACTGACAGTCTAAGCTTTCGACTTATATTAGAAGACAGTCGACCGATTAACCACCGACAGTCGACCGATATTCCGCCGACAATAAATGGTCAACTCATCGGCCGAGTGTCGGTCGACATATCGACCGATACTCGACCGACATGTCCGTCGACATATCGACCAATACTCGACCGATATGTCGGTCGACATATCGACCGATACGTCGACCGACACATCTCGATCGACATATCGGCCGAGTGTCGGTCGATATGTCGACCGACATATCGGTCGAGTATCGGTCGATATGTCGGTTAATTGGAGCGAAAGGTTTCCAAATATGGCACTTAGCACTGAATATTCGGAATCTGTGAACGCGCGTTACACGTTTCAACCCTTATGGGTTTCTGATTTGCGTCAAATGCCATCACGTAGAGCATGGGCTTTGAGTTTCTGAATC
>NC_090872.1:39979599-39992099 GCF_036669935.1 Montipora foliosa
GAGCAGTTCTAGAATGCTATAGAACTTTCTAATGTCATAACCTTGACCATTCTATATTTCACATATAATCAATATAGAGCTCTTTTAACTAGAACAGTTCCAGAATGCTATAGAAGTTTCTAATGTCTTATGGAATTAATCACAATTTCAATTAGAAAAACAAATGAAAGTTTTCATCCAGGGAAAGGCTCTCGTTCACGTAGAGTATCTTTGTCTTCGTCACTGAAATAAGTGGATTTGACTGAAAAGCTAATAATTTATTGTTGTCGGAGATTGGATGACAAGAATTTCTGTCGCAATCGGAAATTCAATGACCTGGATTTGTGAAAATCTTGTTCAGCTTTATGCTTTAGAGAACGAGTTATAGTGTGGAGTTCAATATTTCGTGATGTTAACTTTCGCCTCATGTCTTAAAGAACGACTAATGTTACATGTCTAGCGTGCTTGTATCGCCTCATGGCTTTAAGAACGACGTATATTTCACGTGTAGCGTGTGCTCGTTTCGCGTCATGGCTGAGAGATATTTTCTGTCACGCGCGAACTGACTTCCGAGAGTCCGATCGACTCTTGCCAGGAAGAGCTGTCTCCATCGGATCCGATCGAGTCTGTTTGCCAACTTTTTCAACCCCTCTAGCTCCTATTAACGCTCACTTCCGGTACCACTGATCAAGCGCCATGCACCCAATTCCGGTTCCGGTCGCGATCGGACTCAATCCTCCTGTGAGTGAAGACAACCCGACTCAGGTCGAGTGTACTGGACATGTATGGGGACCTTAGGGTTGGAAGGCAGAGATCTTACCAATGCGCAAACCCCTCCGCTATTAGAGGCAAAAACCCCTTCTATTTCATTACGTGCGTGAAGAGAAGAAACTCAGTCGTGTCAAATATGCGCAATATTGCAACAAACTAAATTTCAGGATCAAACCGTTTCCATGAAGAACCTTTTCCTTGAATAATGAAGCACAAAATACACGACAAGCTTTCTTTCAAATAAGTCTTGGCTGTTACATTTCCAATTATTTTTTTACCTGAAGACTGTGCAGAGTTGATCACAGATCCACGTAAGGTGTTCGATTCATTCAATCGTTCTCTGTCTTTGTTGAATCCATAAGTTACCAGAGAATTTTCCATTTGGTTTCATTGTTCTACATAGCACAGATTCCAGGTGTTGGTTTTTCGACGCCTGCCTAGTTTATCCAACTGACTTTCCATTATTGAGCTCCATAAGGGTACATTTTATTTAAAGGAGAACTGAAGCCAAAAATCAAGTAGCTTTTTGTCACGTCATTTCAACAACTATGCATTGTTAAACAATTTGTCATACTTTTTTCCTTCTCAAACGAAATGTAGCACGCATAAAATCAAGCTTTTCAGGCGATAGTTGGCTCAAAATTCGGCTATGGTACGGAGGCGCAGAACTCCCGTGCGTCCCTCAGGGGACGGGCGCTGTGACAGTCCTGGTCATAATGCAAAATATGGCACATATACGATGATTGATCAGCAAACTGACAAGATTGTTGACTTTCAGATTGTTCCAGTAACTGAAGTGAACAATAGCAATGCAATGGAAAGGGAGGGATTTAAACGCTGCATGGATAATATAAAAACAAAGGGGGGCAACATTAAGGTTATCGCCACTGATCGCCGTGTTGGTATCAGAGCTGACCTAAAGAGAAATTACTCTGAGGTTGATCACCAATTTGATGTTTGGCACTTGTCCAAAAGTATAACTAAAAAACTGTCTGCATGGATTAAGTCAATATCAAATCATCTTTGGTGGTGTGCAGAAACATGTGAGGGAGACAATGACTTGTTGCGGGAGAAGTGGTTATCCATAGTCCATCACACTGCTAACATCCACTCCTGGAATTCTGCAGACTTGTATCACCAATGTGCTCACCCACCTATCCCTCGAAATGTTGCTAGAACCAAGAGGTGGCTACGGCCTGGCTCCCCAGCTCATGAAGCACTCAAGGAGGTTGTTTTTGATAAAACCCTTGTGAAAGACATCCAGCAGTTGACCTTGTGCTGTCATACAGGAAGTTTGGAAGTGTACCACAGTGTCCAAACTAAGTATGTCCCTAAACGTCAGCACTTCTCCTATGAGGGTATGGTCGCACGTACCCAGCTGTCTGCCCTAGACCACAATGCCAACACAGGAAGACAACATGCCACTGCATCAAAAGGTGCCAACCAAGGAGAACTCCAGTACAAGGTGGTCTTTCCAAAACATACCAAGGAGTGGGTGGCAAAACCAATTTTAGAAAAGACAAACAGAGATCACCTCAGGCCAATGTTAAATGCTATTATTGCCAGAAAAAATCAGAAACCGCACGAAAGGAGTGCACCGCCTGCAGCCCCGCACATCCCCCGAAATATTGCTAGCAAACCTAGGCCTGCTAAAGACGAAGTCATTACAAAGCATACATCAAGATTTGGAAACACGTAAATTACTCACACATACAGGAGTGGTTGAAAAAGTCTATGTTCATTACAAATCGTTTTTTGTCTGGTGTATTGTTGAAAAAGTCTAACAAGAAAAAATACCTTAACACCATTTCATATGGTAAAAGCAAAAGGGAGAAAATGAAAATATAACTGTACCACATAACTTGTATTTTAGCAAAGTTTTAAGACGTATCACGATCAATTAATTATTTCCTGTTGAAGACAATAATTTTGCAAATGACAGGTATGATTGCGAGCACAATAGTTCATGTGATGTATGAATTATTTTGTGAAACAATGATATATATATTAATAGAATAATTAATTAATAACGACAAAGGAATAAATAATTTTTAATGTTCAGAGCGAGTCATAATTCCAGATCTGCTTCTCTAAATCCTGTGCATGCATCGCTTTCTTCAGGGAATTCTTTCCTTATTGTTTTGACGACGCATGCTGGAATGACCCTTCTTCTCTTTTTGCCAAGCACACCATGAACCCACCAGGTAAACTGCCTGTATGCTGCCAAGCGCCATGTCCTAAAATAAAATGATCACAAAAAGCGCTAGGTTAAATTCTTTAACAATGAAAACATTTTAATTAATTATTCTCAGAGTTAACAAGGAGCTTACTTGTTTCCTATAGGGTCTGGAATTGGATTAAGGCGAGCATGGTGAATGGCAACAAGTGCGGTCTGCAATACGTCAGTGTCAAGGCACACAATCCTAAATTTGTTGTGATTTGTAATACATGTGACACCTATCAGTAGAACAACAGTATAATATTGAATAAGCTCTCTAACATGTGGGCTTGCCTTATTAATCGATCGTCAAAGTCATAGCCTCTAAACACACAAGCACTCGCGAACAAGAGTTCATAAATGGCTGCCTCACTCAATTAAAAAATAGGCCAATTGGCTATTCTTAGGAGACCCGTACACCGACCAATATTTGCTATTCATACGGGAGTCTTCTTTGAACGATTATGAACGAAACAGCCACGTCGTTATTGAAAGCTAGCCGTTGTAAAATGGGTGCTGAGACTTAAATACTGTTTGTCAATGCTATTTACAGTTTAAAAATGGTACTTAGACTTAAAATACAAGAAACACAAGGCAGGTCATATGGCCAGTGACATCGAACGAAGGAGGTATTTCATGAAATTAAACAAGCATCGATGTCGTTGTTTGATAACTGAACTATATACAAAAGATCAATTAAAGACGAGGTAAGACTTCCCGAGTGTTATTGACCCTGTAATAATCCGACTTCCGTATGAATAACAAATAGAATTCGGTGTACGGGTCCCGTACGAATAGGCAATTTCTAAAAAATAATAATAACTGTACTAGCCTTAAAGCATAAAAGTACCGAACACAAACCTGACTCGTCAAACTTGTGATTTACCTCCTCGAGCTCTTGGCAGCAATAGCATTCGTCGGCTGTCGGCATCGAAATGCACTCACCGCAAATGCACCATTCGGTGTTCCCGGTTCTCATGCTTGATGTGCACGCTTCTAGGGAATCCTCACCTTCATCATCATCCGATTGAATGTGTTCTTCCCCTGGGGGATACGTTGGCTCGAACTGAAAAGGCTCCACTCCGCTCATAATAAAATAAGTACCTCGATGAACGCCACAAAATTACAAGCTTGGTATGTTTATTTCCATCCCTGAGCGTCCCCATATCATACGTCACAACTCTGTATTAGAAACTGCTGACCCGTAATTGACGCCCACGGTTTCAGCGGCCAAAACGGGCGAAAATGGCAACTTCAAACTCGTAGTTCTCTTAAGTAAAAAGCAATTGGTACAAATAATGTAGCGAATCTTGTTTTTTACTACGTAGTCTTTCATATGACGTTAACTTGATTTTTGGCTTCAGTTCCCCTTTAAGGATCCACTAAAACGCCATTCGCGTTACATGACTTTCGACGCCATTGCCGGCTAAGTTAATGATTCTCCTGTGTCCACCAGAGAAATCTACGCATTTCCACTACCCTCTCGATCCTAAGAAAATACGCCCAGAAGGCTCTATGCAGGGGAGTGACAGGCAAGACTTTTACCGACACGGAAAAAAATATAAAACGGAAAATCTACCCATTTTCCGACTGGGATTGCCATACGGCAACCCAGTAAAAAGCTCTTTTAATTATTCTTCACGTCATTTTACTCTGATGAAAGCAAACAGAACGTTGCCGAAAATTTAGTCTTTTATACTTTTTAGGTCAGATCCAACACTTTATTTGAGATTTTAATCACGAACACCATGGCAAACATACCCATATATAATTATATAATTATTTGCAGATGAAATTACAAAAGGAGCACTTTATCCTCAACTATTTTAAGATCCTGGGCCCGGTTGTTCAAAAGCCGATTAACGCTAATCCCAGATTAAAAATTAACCAAGGAGTTTATTTCTCTACTCCCAAATGCTGTTCAACGCTGATATTCAGCAAAACTTTACATTAGAGGAAGTCAATCTTGGAAAACAAAACTAAGCAAAAGAACCTTTCACCAAAAAGTTGAAAACATGAAACAAATGTTGACGCTAATCCTGGATTAAGTTAATCGGCTTTCGAACAACCGGGCCCTGAGTGTTAACCATTCCCCAAACTCATCTATTGTTGATGGGTTTAACTGAAAGGGTAAGTTATCATTTTGTTTCCAATGTTCGCAGGATGTGGCGGCGCTCTTGTAATCTTAAAGAAGACTGAAGGTGTGATATTCAGTCCAGCTCCAGACGAAGCAGGCGGAGTGTGCATCTGGATAATCAGTGTTCCTACAGATCAACGGATTATCTTTTACTTCACTAACTATACCCTACGAACTTCCTTTGTCAGCTATCCTCGACATAAAGACTATTGCACTGAAAAAGATACGCGCATAGAGTTCAAAGATAGTTCGACAGACCAACCCTGGATCGCATACTGTCAAAGTGGTTTGCCAGACCCCATCGCCACCACAAAGAGCTCACTCTATATTGAATTTAATGTATCAGATGGCGATTCTACAAGCCAATTTTCTGCTCGTTACATAACCTTACCATTTAAACACAGTGAGTACATTTCTTTCTAATCAATGTATCAGGTCTCCTGTCAAAGAATTAGAGTAAAAAATTGAGAATAATAGTTGCTGCGAAGGTCCCACCGCTGCTTTAAAGATAAATACAGTATACTGAAGGTGGAAATTTAAAAAGAATCCTTATTGAAAAATGCTGCTTGTTACTGATGTCTATCGCATTCTTTTCATGAGAAGGTTCCCATTTCAAAAGTAATCCCGCCGGGTATGTAATTCACAGTAATTCATTTTTCTGCAGTGCAGTAGTGAAAGTTTCCCAGTGATCGGACCACTCCGCTAATCACTGCATTTGATTGGTAAAGAATCCTATTACAGGCTGTAAAGAAGGGAATTAGACAGATATTAGGAAAATACGGCAGCAGAAAGCCTCTTGGGTGTGAAAGTATGTGAGGTGTAGTTGCTTTGTTCTTACTTGTAGTCATTTGTTTTTTGTTGCAGCAATTGATTTGCGGGAAGCTTCAAATGACGCAATTACTAGTCCAGGATTTCCCGGCAAATACCCCAGAAATTCCCACTTTGTGTGGTCGGTGATTGCTCCTTCGGGATATCGCCTCAAGATTGAGTTTACAAAGTTTGACATTTCCCATGAGGGAGGTTACGACTGTCCAAAGGACGCTCTCGTAGTGAGAGATGGGCCTTCTGTTCAGAGTGAATTGCTGACAAGATTATGTGGAAGTGGAGGATATACAGGACTTCCTCAACCAATGTACTCTTCTATCAACTTCATGACGTTAGAGTTTGTGTCAGACGTTTATGGTATGGACGGAGACTACGTTGGGTTCAAGGCAAATGTTACGAAAGGTAAGAAGATTAAAGTACAGTCACCAAAATGTTGAACTATTTACCGTTCATTACCTAATAATATACTGTATGCACAAACTTCTCTTTTTTTTACTTGGGGGTTGTTTAACGTAGCGAAGGATTTTTATAATTTGAATATTTTTATTTCGAGAAATGTGATACTGAACGGTAACCTTGGATTTGAAGCGGACCGCAATACCTAGTATATTTGACCGAAACAATTCTTCATTGAAATTTTCTATTACATGTAGAGGTTTAATGACTTAATTGAAGTTTCCTGTGAAACAGATCAGGGAAAGACATAATCGAGGTCGTTGGAACTGTGAAAGAACTCCGTACCAACATTCAAACATTTGGTCTCAAAGGCACCGACACATGCCGTCATTAGCATTTTACGTAGAAAATTATACCCTTACATAAAATATTAATAATAATAACAATAATATTTTGGAGTCACCGATTTCGTTAGCATAAGCAGCATTTAAAGACAAAATATAGGGTGTTTTTAGATGGCTGTTTTTTTGCCATGTCGACATATTGCGTCCCATTAATGAGTGCATCTTGTTAAGGAATTTATTGTAACAGCTGTTTAACATGGTGAAACAACAGGGTAGATCCAGCCCTTCGTAATAGTACACTTTGTTCAGTAAAAGTATTGAAACTGGTTTGTGCCTCCTTAATTGTATTATCAACCGGTTTTGGAAATTCCCTCATATTTCAGCTTGTTCCTTTTGTGGCTTTCGTAGTCGGCAGTTTAGAAAAACGAAAGAGAGAGGTAATCCTCGCACGTAACTGGACAATTTTAGCAATTGTCTCTTATAGACACTTGGAAAATTCAGGCGGCTTCAACGGGATTGGAACCCATGACTTGTGCGATGCTGGTGCAATGCTCTACCAACTGAGCTATGAACCCACACAGTTGGGAGCAGGTCAAATAGTTGGGCTCATTTGTTCCCGTGAAAGGACTAACTTGGTGAATGAAATGAATGTATTTATATTTGAAGTACGGATTATAGACGAAGGAGTGATAAGTGATTCCAGCCCTTATGTTGACAATTTAAGCCATAAATTATTGTCTCTTATAGACACCTGAAAAATTCAGGTGGCTTCAAGGGGATTCGAAACCATGACCTCTGCGATACTCGCGCTGTGTTCTACCAACTGAGCAATGAAGCCACACAGTTGAAAGATTTCAAATTGTCAAGCTCATGTGTTCTCGTGAAAGGACACGATGAGTTATATTTGAAGCGCGGGTTATGCAGAAAAGAGAGAAGTGATCTTCGCACTTAAAGTGCCTATGAAGTGAAAAAGATTTTTTGCTTATTTTAAAGACCTTTAAAAATGTGGAATATCTTCTCTCGTTTCCGAGATATTAAAGCTTTTGTTCAAAAAATGACAAAATAAACTGTACACATGCCTGTAATAAATCCCAAAATTGAGAATATCTCTGAAAATATTGGCTGGATGTTGCTCAAACCTTGCACCAGTAATGTACATCAGACTGATGATAAGGCACAAAGTGACACCCATTGAGATGTTGCCATGGCAACACTCTCGTTTCCAGTCCCTCTTTGCAATGAACCAAACATCTCGGATTTTGAATAGATGAGTACAGGCAGATGATCAGACTTGAAACGCATGTGCTGCCCATCATGCTTTACATCTTTGTATAAGTTTAACGAGAGTGAACATGTCTTATTACTATAATAAACGACAAAATTTCGGAGATATTCTCAGTTTTGTGATTTATTGTAGTCATGTGTATAGTTGATTACGTCATCAATTTTTGAACAAAAACTTAAATATCTCTGGAACGAAAGAAGATATTCCAAAATAGAAAACACCATTCTTCATTGCTTTGAAAGGCCTTTAAAGTTAGCAAAGGATATTTTTCACTCCATATAGGCACTTTAAACCAGGGCGGAAAGAGACCGGGCGGTGAAACGAGCGGGTCCGAGCAAAAAGGTGTGATGCAGTAGACTGGGGTCTACTAAAAAGCCTTTTCAAAATGGCGGCAAGTGTTGAGATCGGCGACTCACTCGAAGAATTGGAAGAATTGTTTTTACAGGACATCACAGACGACTTTTTTGATTTGAACGAGGAAAAAAATTCTTCAGATGTTCCAGACACATAGCTGATGTTAATGTAACAAACATTTTCCCTCTGTTCTTGATTGGTTCTGATCTCTCCTATAACCTATGGTCTTTAGGTAAATCCAAGTGTTTTGATTGGTGCTTTCTTGTTCAGGACTTTGCCATACAAGCCGTTTCCATAGAAAAGGTTATAAGCCATGGGTTTTTTTTTTACATTTTCTTTATATTCTGGTGAGTATTTTCACGACTCATGCTGTGTGTTGAAGGACCCAAATATTAAGCTCTTACTAACCGAGCTGGAGGGCCATACTGGGGAATATTGGTTGAACATTGTGGAACTAAAGATGGAGCGCAGCGAGGTCCATACAAAAATGACCAAGGTGCAATATTCCTCAGTATGGCTTGGGCAAGCTTAGTTAGAAAGTAGTTAATCACATGGTACTCCGGCCATGGTTGTTTCTTGAATTTGTGGCTTTTCAAAAACAGAAATTACCCAGCTTATGACCGCTTCCAAAGAAATGGTCGGCATAGCAAAATCCTGACCAAGAAAGAACCAAATTATCACAATGCTTGCATTTACCTCAAAACTACCTTACCGCAGGAGGTAAAGCCGGCAGGGCAAGCAACCCCCCACCCTTAGCTCAAGGTCTAGATCCGCCACTGATTACCACAATATTTTCTGTAGTTGAATGATAATTGAGCTAATTATGTGCCTTACTGTGAGTACAATAGCTGTGCAAAGTTTAATCATGTCTTTAGAAATCAGTCATGTTCAGAGATCTTATTGGCACAGGATTTGGGGAAAGTGTTTTTATTGTCATTATTGAGAGCTTACTGAACATAGGCTGACCAGGGTGCACCTCAGGCTAAATGACATACCATCGTAGCTTACTAGTTAGTATGAAGAGTTGTACAGTGTCAAGAGAATTTGGTAAGCCTATTTATGGTTAGCTCTCACAAGCAGAAATGGTAACATGCTATTTTCAAAACAAAATAGAAAATAGAGCTAAATTTTGTTACCTATTACCATTAATTATCTGAAAATAAAAGTCCTGCCTTCCACATTATGTACACAGTGTGACATTGCAAATCTTCTAATTTGCATAATCTAAAAAAAACCTTTGTAGCTTTCTTAATTGGTGTTGATAGAAGAATCCTCCTTACAAGAAGGGTTTTCTCTCCACTAACTAAAACATTCACTAATTAGCAGATAGTTTGAGGGCAACATTGTGTGTGTGAATAGTGAGTTGAGGAAAAATCATAGACAAAAGTTAGGGTTAGTCTGTAGAATGAGGGGGAGAAATTTACAAAGCAAACTCTCAACCCCAAAATAAGGTTAACAAATGAAACAAACTCTGTGTGAAATTAAAAACTTTAATCACAGAAACAGCCAGATAGTACATGTATGAAAAACTGAATCACGCAGGAGGGATTAACAAATATTTGACCATGAAAATTATTCAGCAGAAGTGGCTGGCTTGGCGGTGATGTCTCCAAAAAGGCTTGTGGTATATGAGGCCACCTAAGCAGAAACAGCCACAAGTCAAAAAGGGACCTTGCCGAGTACTGGAATATGTACTCATTAGATGTAGATGTTCTTTAAAGCCTTTTACTGACACCTTGAAAACAATATGAAACAGAGAGTTACTGTATTGATATGTACTAATTGATTGAGTAAAAGGGCTAGATCAGCCACATATCTTTTTTTCTTTTCTTTAAATAAGCCCTCAGACCCCCAAAAATAGATGTCTGTGATCCTCGAGTGTGAAATAGTTATGCTATATTTTTATGCTATAAGTTCTCTGTGCGGTGTTGCTAGTCAAGCCTAACAAAATTATACTGTCATTATTATTTTGTAAGGTATCATATTGATCAGCCACAGGTTAGCTAATTTGTTTCTGTCCAAACTGCACAAAAGGCAAAGAAAACAAGATGGGGTTTGGGAGAGGATGGGGAGTCTACAAATTGCTTTTCCTCAGGGGAGGATATTCTACAAGGAACTGGAATCATTGCTTTGTCCTCAGTTGGTACAAAATATGAAGGAGTTGTCATGGAATAGTATGGCTTTTTTGCATAGTCATACCTAAGGGGGCAAGGACATGGTATTTACAATAACTTATCAGTTTTGCATTGTTTTGCTGTGATCCATTTCAAGTCTGGTCTATATGTTACCTCGAGATCAAACATTGTTTGCCATGTTATGATCTGTCCTTCTGTGGAATGTTTGTTGAAGCTCTTGTGTCCAGACTTTGAAGTAATTGTGAACTTGGTTTAAGTTGGTAACACGTTGATCTGTTATCGACTGCAGTGGACTGTTATCTTTGAAGACATTCCAAAGCATTTTACATTTTCATAAATTCTTGTGTCTTTTCTGTGGTGTTGTTTTCATGCAAAGCCATGTCTTTGCAAACTTTTTCGGACAGAGTATTAACAGCAAGCTTTACTCGTATTTTATTTACTTATCAAGATGAACTTACAAGCTCCTTGATTAAACCGTATTTGTTGTTTGTTGATTTTCCCAAGCGGGGAGAAATCTTGAAAACAGTTTTTTATTTTCGGTAAAATTGACTGCGGCGAGCGATTCGTCGCGAGCGATTTTAAGTGAGCAAGTTTGAAGTTCTCAAACGCTGCTATATTCAAATATATCCAGCTGGTTTTTTACTATGTTTTGTAAAAGCTATCGATCTTAAACATATGTAAAATTTAGAGTGGAGTAATGTGGAGTACTCCTAAAAGAAGCAACGGAACACGGCTTGGTCACGATAAGCGGGACATACCTGCATCTGACACAGTCTTACTTTACTCAAATTTAAGCAGCTTCCGGCGAAAATGCTCGAGTTATATTCCAACAGACAAAATAGTATTGAGTTTTCGGTCAAAAATATCAAAAAGGCCTTTAAATAATACACAACTGGTGGCCCAAAAATAAAGAAAGAAAACTTGATTTCCGGTTCGTCGAGAGGATATTTTTGGCAGCCATTAATTGCACCGGAAGCGCGGAAGGAGCGCTCGTGCCAGTCCTTCTCCCCATCACACATTGGACCAAGAGCGGAATGCCCGTTTCACCGCCCTATGTATAAGCGCCCTGCTTTAACTGGACAATGTAAGCAATTGTTTCTTATGACACCTGAAAAATTTAGGCGGCTTCAACGGGATTCGAACCCATGACCTCTGCGATGCCGATGCAATGCTTAAATGTAGAAAATGCCAGCGACTGCTGTGTCCTGGTTGTTTCCCCTCTCAATGCGATCGTGTCCGATCAAATAGAGAAGTTAAAAAAACGAATTGTAGTTTTCAAGCGAGGCAATGATCAGAATGGCGTTCGTTTTCTCGATGACTGTGTAAAGTTTGCGTGTGGACACGCCGAGGCGTTTATAGAACATGTGCGGACACTTCTGAAATCGTTTTTCAAAAACAGAGTTTCACTCGTGATAACTGATGAGGTGCATTTCATTATACAGTGTGAGTGATACGAACTAGTGTCTTACAGATTATTTTGCAAATCAAATGTAAAGAGTAAAACCTTGTTTTTCCACGTTTTGTTGTATGTTGGAGTGTTCCTTCACCGGGAAAGATATTGTTGCAGGGGAGACACTGATTTTGAGGAAACTTAATTAATGAACTATTACAGCGCTGCAGTCTATTCTTAGATCCGCAAACCAACGCCTTCTTGTGATCCCCAGCTCTAATAAACGGACCTATGGTGACAGGGCAGCTCCGAAGTTGATACTCTTGCCCTTCAGCATTAGCAAAGTAGTTCTATTTGTAACATCTTTCTACGCAGGCGTTTTTGTAATTCCATATTAATTTTATTTTACCCTAATTATTTTTTTCTATTCCAATCAACAATTCCTGCACTATATCTGATAATAGATCTTCTAGAATTTATGGCTGTAACAGCATTATGGGCATTCAGCTGTGAACCAAGGATTACCTTCACCCTCCTAAAGTACTCGCTTGATATTTTCTCTTTCATTTCTTGACGCAGCACTTTATCATTCTGCAACCCCAAGATATTTATATCCTTTTCCTTCCTCAAGTTACCTGATGAGTTCTCCACTTGGTAATTGAACAC
>NC_090872.1:40002099-40037099 GCF_036669935.1 Montipora foliosa
ATATTCTTTAATCTAAACATAGTTTTATTAGCGAACTTCTGACAATTTGGGCAGAAATTAATTTTAAAGACCGAATAGTTTCAGAGAATCACTTTCTCAACCAAAGCTTGTGGTATAATTCGCTGATTAGAATCTCCTCGTTTATTATCCTGAGTGGCATTGTTCAGGTGAAATATTTGAAGGACGATTCCAATAACTTTCTTTCTCTCACAGAATTGCAGACTAGGTACAGAATAACAGTTTGCCCTCTCAAGTACTGCGGAATTTTGGCTACAATTTAACTCCTATGGAAAACACACCAAAACAGCTTTGCAACCAATGATCCTAAAAACAAGTATGAAAGTTTTTCAACTAAACTACTGAAAGCTCAAAAAGCAAACAAAGTAGTTTACACAAACTTATATCAAGAAAAATTGTACCTCCTAGGCAGGCTCAGCAGAAACGGGTACCGCAATGTGACATAGAAAACGAAAAATGTATTAAGTGGCATGAAACTTACCCACTAGCTTTTAAGTGCAGTACAAGCACAAGACTTGTTGAATTCCAGTTCAAGATTCTGCACAGATGAATAGCAACTAACGAATTCTTAGCTAAAATTGGCCTACAAGACGACCCAAACTGCTCCTTTTGCAAAGATGAACCAGAAAAACTTAGTCACCTCTTTTGGTCCTGTACCAAAGTGACCGCTTTTTGGACCTTCTTAATACAACGTTTTATTGTGTCTCAGATCATTCCAGAAAACTACCAATTTAATCTTCTTATAGCATTACGTTGGATGCCAGATTCCTCCAAAAATCCTTGTCAAGACATTATATCTGGATTTGAAAAAATAATAAAATGCTACCAAAGGTAGAAGGTTTTTTCAGATATCTTAAGTCGATCTATCTATTTGAACAAAAGGCTGCGGGCACCTTAAGTTGGAATTACTGAAAACTTTAATCGAGAAAACCCCTCTTTTTTGTTACTTCTTTTATTTTGATAAGTCCATAGACTAATAAATCCTTCACTGCCTTTTCGTAAGAGCCTTGCAACCGACAGCCCTTATGTATACTGTTTTACTGTAAATAGGTAAATATGTCTTTATTGTAAGTAAGTTGTTTGTATTTTATGTGTGTGTGGAGTATATAATTTAATTTAAAAAAATAAAAAAATAAAAATAAATAAAATGAAAACCTGAGGAAACGGGTCATAACCTATGACCATGGGTTCCACACGATCTCGTCTCCGACGGTAGATTATGTATCAAGCACCTTTCTCAGAATCCTTGCTGTTCCTAATAGTGCAGTCTTGTAGAAATGCTGTTCGGATTGTAATGCCCAGTTTCCCAACCCAATCGCCTAACTTCCTTGTTGCTCCACCTAGGAGGCCAACAATTATAAGTATTACTTGAGCACGTTTCAAATTCCACATTGTCATAATTTCTCTCTTCATGTCTTGGTATTTTCAACCTTTTCAACCTCTTTTTCACTGAGTCTTAAATCTCCGGGGATAGCGATGTCAATAAGAAAGCAGTTCTTGTCTTCCTCATTGATGATTACAATGTCAGGCCTTATAGCTTCAATAACATGGTCACATTGGACATCCCACAAGAGTTTGATTCTTTCATTATCCACTACACTCTCAGTTGTATGCTAATATCACTTTCGCTCCGCTCCAATCCATATTTCTCACACAGTTTTCAGTGGACCGCCTTTGCAACCTTGTCATGTCTTCGTTTATAGTCCTTCTGAGCTAACATCTTACACCCGCTCACAACGTGATCGACATTCTCATATTTCTCAGCACGCTATCTACACAAGGGGAACTCCGCCGTCTTATCAATATGATGTTTAACGCTGTTGGTCCTAAGATTTTGCTCCTGAGCAGCACATAACAGGGCTTCAGTCTGCAATTTCAGATCCGCCTTTCTAAACCATTCCCATATTCCCACATCATGTCTCTCAAATACTGGCCGTACATATTCTTTCCCTTCCAATTCCTTAACTTCTCCTCATGCCATCTCATTATTATTATTATTATTATTATTATTATTATTATTATTATTATTATTATTATTATTATTATTATTATTATTATTATTGGTTTGCCTCCGGCCAGTTGGGACTCTTAACAGTTGTTGTTGTTCTGTTCCGTCGTTTCGTTGTGTTTCATTGGCCCTGAAAAGCCCCTATGGGCAGCCGTAAGTATGTATAATATGTATTGTATTGTCTCCAGTTGTGAGATGTTCTATTGTGTCTCAGCAACTCTCCGTAGCTTAGAGACACAACACGTTCCGCAACAGGTGAGTAGTTCCAAGGATGGCCGATAGTTGTACGCTTCCAAGGAAGTTAGGTACATCTAGCTTGCCAAACCAGGTATTTGCACCTTTTGATATGCTTCCAAGAGCACCAATCACAATAGGCATTATTGTGAATTTCGAGGCTCCATGAATCCTTCTGATTTCAAATGCTAGTTCCTGGTACTTTTCAACCTTCTCCTTTTCAGTTCTGGTCCGCTGGCACAGCTATATGTCAACAAGTGTCCATTTCTGTGTGTCTTTATGCACTAGAGTAATATCTGACCGATTATGTTTAAATTTCAGCACTTTGTGTAGATAGTCATGTCCCACGTAATCCTCACTTCTCCATTTTCTGCGGTTGGCAAGGGTTGATGGTCATACCACTTGTCAGTACACTCTATCCCATACTTCCTGCACAACTCCCAGTGTAC
This sequence comes from Montipora foliosa, assembly GCF_036669935.1. NCBI lineage: Eukaryota > Metazoa > Cnidaria > Anthozoa > Scleractinia > Acroporidae > Montipora > Montipora foliosa. The sequence goes on from NC_090872.1 coordinate 40,004,809, forward strand.
CCGCAGGGCCATCTTGTCGTGGCGCTTCCTATTCCCTCTCTGGGCAAGCTTCTTGCATCCACTGACAATTTGTCGTACTGTTTCAGTGGCATCTCCACACAATCTACACAGTCGTGTCTCTGAGGTCTTATTCATGTTGCACTTGATCGAGTTTGTTCTTAAAGCTTGTTCCTGAGCAGCAAGAATCAAACCTTCTGTCTCCTTTTTTTAAGAATCCATTCCTGAGCCATATGCATCTCCATGACTCCTCTCCAGCTTTATCTGATATTTGTTAGACAAACGCACCATGTAGGGCTTTCTACTTCCAGTTTTTAACTTTCTCGTCGTTCCTCCTCCTCTCATAGTCTGGCAGACTATCTTCTTCAACAATCACTTTCTCCTTCAACGCAGCTTGAAGCATCCACTCTGCGCTCTCTCTTAGGTAGTCATGAAGGGATTTGCTTTCCCTTCTTACACACTCCTCGATGCCGATCAGGCGTCTTCCCCCTTCCTTCCTCTGCAGGTACAGCTTCGCAACATTACTCCTGGTGTGCAGACAGCCATTCATTGCCAAGATCTTCCTAGTTCCTCTATCCATGTTGGCTACCTCCTCCATTGTCCAGTCCACAATCCCCGCACTGTAGCGTACTACACCTACAGCCCAGGTATTGATGCCATCGATCGAATTTCCTACATTGAGTTTTGATCTACACAACTTCTTGACTCCTCTGATATACTTCGATGTTATCTTTCCTTTCATCTTGGTGCACGTGTTGACAGTCTGGTCCAACTGTAAGATGCCAAGGTATTTGTAGCCTTCCCCCTCTATTTCCCCGATATGCTGGTCGTCGGGTAGTTCTATTCCGCTACTGCCAACTTGTCTTCCCCTTCTCATTTCCAGGACAACACACTTGTCTAGGCCAAACGACATCTTAATGTCTTTCGAGAAGAACCTTACTACTTGAACAAGTGAGTCTAGTTGATCTTTGCTAGCTCCGTACAGTTTCAGATCATCCATGAATAGTAGGTGGTTAATGGGCCTCATGTCCTTTGCCAGTTTGTATCCAGCTCTCATTTTTCGTAGTACTAGGGTCAAGGGTGACATGATCACTATGAACAGTAGTGGTGACAAGGAGTCACCTTGAAAAATTCCTCTCCTAATTTCCACCTGCACGAGCGCCATTCCTCCTGATGTCAATACTGTCTTATGATATAATAATAATAATAATAATAATAATAATATAATTCGTTTATATAGCGCTATTAATACTAATTATTCATAGCGCTTTACAATTTTAAACCTTGTACTAACTCTAAGACAATTTTTACAATTTCATTTTACTATTCTAATTTCTATAATTATATAAAATTTAAAAAATATTTACAAATTACATCTTACACTACAAAAAAATAGGAAACAAAAGAAAATACATAAAAGTATGCAAAATAATAAAGCAAATGCCCATCTAAAGATAAGCCATTTTAAAAAGAATTGTCTTCAGTCCTGATGTAAATGCTTGTAAGTTTGACGACATGCGCAACTGAAAAGGCAGTTCAATCCATAGCTTAGGAGCACATACCGAAAATGCTCTACCTCCATAGGTAACAGTTCTAAATTTAGGAACACTGAGCAGATGTTGAGACTGAGATCTAAGATTGCCGGTATGCATAGGATTATTAAGTAGCTCAGATAGGTATTCAGGAGATAAATCATTAAGTGCTTTGTAAGTCAGCAGTAGCACTTTAAACCTTATACGATAGGAAACAGGGAGCCAATGTAGTCTAACTAGAACAGGAGTTATATGATCATATTTGCAAGTAAAAATTATAATACGAGCTGCAGTATTTAGTACTGACTGAAGTCTGTCTATTTGGTATTTTGGCAGTTCAATAAGTAAAGCATTACAATAGTCCAGCTATGATGAAACAAATGCATGGACTAACGTCTCAGTAGAATTTTCATATAGATATTTTCTAATCTTACAAATATTTCTAAGGTGGTAATGAGATGATTTGCATAATTTGCTTACATGTTCCCCGTCAGATAGAGTTTGATCGAACAAAACACCTAGATTGCGTACAGTATTTCTCTGCTCTATACACTCACTACCAATCTGAACTTTGCTGAGACAGGGTCTTGGACGGTATTTAGAGCTAAATACAATGAGTTCCGTTTTATCATCATTCAACTTTAACTTGTTTGAAATCATCCACCTGTCAATTTCCTCTACACAGTGTTCTACTCTAGATTTAGCCAAGCACGCATCATCAGCAGAGTCAGTTTTGAAGGTGATATAGAGCTGAGTATCATCAGCGTAGAAGTGGTACTGCAAATCATGAGACTTGATGATGTCAGCTACTGGAGAGGTGTATAACACGTACAAGAGTGGGCCCAGTACTGAGCCCTGGGATACACCAGAATCCAGGGACCGAAGGGAAGACTTGTAGCCCTCAACTTGTACGTAGTATTTGCGAGATGCTAAGTAATATTCGAACCACGCAATAGCACTTCCTTTGATACCAAACCGAGTACGGAGACGCAAAAGTAAAGTAGAGTGATCTACCGTGTCGAATGCGGCGGAAAGATCAAGAAAGAGAAGAAGCACAGACCTGTTGTCATCAATTGCCCGCGGAATGTCGTTTTGTACTTTAACAAGAGCAGTTTCAGTGGAGTGGTGAATCTTGTAGGCAGACTGAAACCATTCTTCAAGATGGTGGGTTCTGACGTGATCAGTTAACTGCACAGAGACTGCCTTCTCGATGACCTTTGACACCATCACTAAGTTCGAGATCGGACGGAAAGTCGAAAATTGTTCATGGCCAGCATCGTGTTTCTTCATAGCAGGAACCAGCTCAGCCACCTTAAGTGTCTCAGGCATCGTGCCAGTCGAAAGTGATAGGTTCACAATGTTGGTTATAGTAGGCAACAGCATGTCGAGACAGTTCTTCATCAGTGAGGCCGGCAGGGGATCTAAATTACATGATTTCTTCGCTGACTTGCAGGCGTACTCCTTAACAGTGTCTTGTTCACCATGCTGTTGCTGATTATAGAGATCATATTCTTGGCAGCCGCAACCATCTTCAGACATTTCAGGATCCATGAATGCGGCACCATATCATATGCCTTCTTGTAGTCTATCCAAGCCATTGACAAGTTTGTCAACCTTCTTCGGCAGTTCTTCAGGATTGCCTTGTCTACAAGCAATTCATCTTTTCTTTCTCGGGATCCCTTCCTGCACCCCTTCTGTACACCTGATAGCAGTCCATTCCGTTCCAAGTGGTGGTATAACTTCTCTCCCATAACTCCTATTAAGAGCTTCCACATCATGGGTACGCAGGCAATAGGGCGGTAGTTGCTGGCCTCAGCACCCTTCGCTGTATCCTTTTGTATCAAAACTGTACTTCCCCTGACCATCAACGCTGGTACCTTCTCTTGACATACACAGTCTTGCAAGCATTCTTGCAATCTAGCCTGCAATCCTGTCAGTTTCTTAAACCAGAACCCCTGAACAAGATCGGGGCCGGCTGCCTTCCAGTTTGCCATCTTGCTCACCCCGTTTCTAATATCCTCCGCAGTGATGCTGATATCTTCTTGCACCTCTGTTGTACTGAGCTCCACCTCTACATCCTCTAGCCAAGATGCTCCCTCATTGTGACCGACTTCCTTCGACCAGATCTTGCTCTAGAAGGAGGTTGCTTCTGTTGGATAAGGTAACACCGTTTCTCCTCGTTTCTTTCCATCTAGTGTTTTGTAGAACAGCTTCTGATTGGTTCTAAACAGGTTGTTCTGTTTGAACTGTTAACATCTCTCGTCGTATCTTTTGATCTTAACTCCACCAGCCTTGATCTTCTGTTTCAACATGCCTGAGATATACAAAGTTCAACCTTTCCCTCTCTCTTTGTTTCAGTCTCATGTTTCCTCTTCGGACTTCCTCAATCTTGCTCAGGTCTTTTCGCCAAGTTTCGATATTTCCCTTAAGGTTACCGTATACCTTCAGGGGTGTCTCGCGTCCGAGCGATGCAGCGCGTTTGGTCTACGGTAAACTGTAGATACCTAAACCACTATATCAGATGAAAGCTTATAGAGGTGGCTATCAAACCATATCAAGAATTTTGAAATTAAATGAATTGTCGAAGTTTTGTCGACCTCTAAATGCTAGCGTCCAAATCACTTCAAAGCTACAAGTCAAAGCAAATTTTGCTTTTCGCTAATTTATTTTGTTCGTCCGTTTCCCGACCCAAAGCGCTAAAAAAAAACGTGTCTGCGTTTTGCTATACTCAGTTACAGTGAAACATTATAGAACGTTTTCGAAATAGTATTTAAAAAAATGTGAAGTGTTCGTACAAAAATCGCTCTCAGAGAAAAAAATATTGAAATAAAAAATTTGCAGACACCTCTTTGTTGTTTATATGGGGGCAATCGGACAAATTCCCTGTGCGTTTTAGCTCTTTAAAGTGTCCGCTTCGAGTGAAAAATTTGATTTGAGAAAACAGCGCTAAAACTGTCAATAAGACGGGTAATTTTTACTTCCGGCCGAAACGTAAAACCGCCATTTCTCCACCAATATTTAATCTTTTTGAATGATTTCTTTTTTACATTAGAGATCTCATTTCGATCATTACTTTAACCGAAAAATCCAAATTTAAAGAAAATTGCCGATCTGAAGGTATACGGTAACCTTAATCCTTCTCTTCCAGAATGGCTCTTCCGTTCTTCTCCCTTTCCTCTCTTTTATCATTCCCATTCTTTCTGTAGTAACATATGCAGCTGCATACATTGAAGAATTCCTTTCAGTGATGTTGTGCGTCTGAATCCTTTTGATGGCTTCATTGACTTTTCAAACTTCTGCTTTCAGCTTCGTTCTTTCGCATGACTTCAGTGATGGTAGTCCTATTCTCTGTTCCAGTTGTATAACTTCCCGTGGCAAAGGGCTTCCAGTTCTGGGCTGATCTCTTCTTGTAATTCTTTAGCTGCGAAAAATCTGGGTTCCTCTTCACGTTGGTGTTCTTCTTGGGTATGAGATGTTGTTGCATGGTCTGGTGTATCTGTGATAAGGAAGCTCCGTAGTTTCAGTCTCCTGATATTCATAGTCTGGTGTGTCTGTGGCATGGAACTCTGTAGTTTCAATCTCCTGATGTTCACGTCTTACTCGTATGGCTATTTCCTCTTGCTCCACAGTCTCTAGCCACTTCTTGTTCTTAATCTGGCGTACTTGATCAGCCAATCTCTGCTCGGTGACTTCTGTTAGTTCGTTGTTGATGTTACGGGCTTTCCTCAGGTCTAGCAATCTTTTTCTGTACCCTCGCTTCTCTGGTTGACTCCTGTTGTAACATTCAAACAACCGTTTGTTATCTTCCTTTGACCATCCTAATCTCTTCTGTCGATGTTCAGCAGTAGCAGGATGACGACCGGACCTGCGCTACTAATCCACAGGACACCTGCCGGACGCGACACCTTCACTACAAGCTCCAGTCACGTTGACGTCGTTAGTGTGAAATTTAATATTTGACATTCTCTCATCAAATGACGTTGTTTTAACCCCAACACGGGTGGCTTTTGGGTTGTTGGCACTTGCCAAAGGTGCCACCCAAGACTCTGGTGGGTGGGAGCGTCCATATTCCCGTGGTAGGCTAAGGCACCAACCTGTTCTACCCCATTGCCCATTATTATTATTATTATTATTATTATTATTATTGTTGTTGTTGTTGTTGTTGTTATTATTATTATTATTATTTCTGCTTTTTCTGTTTTAATTTGTACTCACTGGAAATTTGAAAATTTCTATAGTATGTAAAAAATATGTAAATAACATGTAAAATCATCAAGAAGATACTGTAAATAAAAATTTACATGATTTTTACCATTTAGATGTTTTGAGAAATCCTGTAAAAAACATGTAAATTTTCAGGTGAAACATGTAAATGTCTAAAAGCAGGGACATACGACCATGTAAATCCAAGGGGGGAACCTGGAAATATCATGTAAATCAAATAAACGATCCTGTAAAAATCATGTAAAAATAATGTCATCATCAATATTCCCGTCAGGCTGTTGAAAGAAAAGGTCGATGTAATTGCGCCCTCACTTTGCAACCTATTTAACAAGTCAATTAGACTCGGAAAGTTTCCAACAGAAGTGGAAAACTGATAACGTATGTCCGATTCACAAAAAGGACAATAAACAACATGCAGAGAACTACAGGCCAATATCTTTACTCTCAGTGGTCTCAAAGGTGATGGAACGTTGTGTTCTCAAGAAAGAAAGGACAGTTTTCAATTTACAAAACATGTTTCGACATTCTCATGTCATCTTCAGTTGCAAATGAGCTTTTAACGGTTGTACATTTGAATTTATATTAAGGTACGTTACAAAATGACGCGTCAAAACTTGCGTAGAATTTGAATATGAAATACGAAATGCACGGAAAACAAAATTAACGCGCATAACAATAAAATAAGAGACAAAAGGAACAACGTAATTAAAAAGAAAGAGACAAGTCTAGATGCCTCAACTGCTGATTAAGAATGGGATTTTCCCACCTAATGTGCAATGCCTCTTTGATCTTAATTTGGAATTTTGAGGCGGCAGAATCTAAGATCGTGAAACATTCTGTATTACAAGAGTCATGACAGGCCCTAGATGACTGCAGGTGCCTGTAAACATACGAAGACTTGTCCGACAGGAGATGCTCACCAGCACGTGTACAAAGGTGGCGAGTGGTCTCGCCAATGTAGCTGGCATTACAACCAGCACAGGAGAATTTATAAACGACACGCGAACGTAGACCTTGCGGTACTGAATCTTTCACGCTAAACATGTTTCTAAGTTAAAACGTACTAAAGGCCAACTCAACATCTAAATAAGCTTTACAATAATGTTTGAGTAGTTGTCTTAACTTAGTCTGGGCGATTTTAGAAAACCGGCCAACATAAGGGAGTTTATAGGAGTGCATAGAAGTTTTCCCGGATTTGGATGAGGCGTCTCGCCCATTCAGAGAAGGATTCATTTTCTTAGAAAGATACCTATGAATAATCTTGTCGATGACCCAAGACGGAAAACATCTTAACATCCAGGTGAAAACCAACCCAGGAATTGTTGATCTTATATACTCTGTCTAGTGATGTTCTGACTAGACCCAGTTTGTAATTCAAAGGGGCGAAGCTGAAATAATTGGTAAGAAGACCAGTAAAGGTCTTCTTGCGATATACGCTAGTAACAATAGATGGATGACTGTTGTCTATAACAATATGTCTAGAAACGGTAATTTCTTATCGATTTCCCTTTCGATCGTAAAGCAAATACTTGGATGCCTGGCGTTGGTATAGTCAAAGAACATGAGCGCATCTTCCTCATTATTGAACAAACAAAAGGTGTCATCAACATAGCGTCTATAGAACAAGACTTGGGAGGATAAAAAGTTGTCTAACCAGTTTTTTTTCCTGATGTCCCATAAAGAGGTTTGCAAGGACTGGATCAAGAGGGGAGCCCATGGAAACCCCATCTGTTTGATGAACTACTCAAACATTATTATAAAGCTTATTTAGATGTTGAGTTGGCCGTTTTAGTACATGTTCAGCGTGAAAGATTCAGTACCGCAAGGTCTACGTTCGCGTGTCGTTTATAAATTCTCCTGTGCTGGTTGTAATGCCAGCTACATTGGCGAGACCACTCGCCACCTTTGTACACGTGCTGGTGAGCATCTCCTGTCGGACAAGTCTTCGCATGTTTACAGGCACCTGCAGTCATCTAGGGCCTGTCATGACTCTTGTAATACAGAATGTTTCACGATCTTAGATTCTGCCGCCTCAAAATTCCAAATTAAGATCCAAGAGGCATTGCACATTAAGTGAGAAAATCCCATTCTTAATCAGCAGTTGAGGCATCTAGACTTGTCTCTTTCTTTTTAATTAAGTTGTTCCATTTGTCTTTTATTTTATTGTTATGCGCGCTATTTTTGTTTCCCGTGCATTTCGTATTTCATATTCAAATTGTACGCAAGTTTTGACGCGTCATTTTGTAACGTACCTTAATATAAATTCAAATGTACAACCTTTAAAAGCTCATTTGCAACTGAAGATGACATAAGAATGTCGAAACATGTTTGGTAAATTGAAAACTGTCGTTTCTTTCTTGAGAGTTATCGTTACGTCCGTTTGTTAATAATATTGTTTTATTAAAAAGCGCCCGCAAAATAGAGATAAATCTTACCGACTTCATTTGGTAATTGTATATTTTCAACTGACATGTACGCCTTCCATAGTTTTGTAGAGCATGGTCTATACCACGATGGCAAGGCCAATGAAAACGTATGAATTGCATTATACAATGATCAAGTTTTTTTTATATTTATTATACGTGTACTATAACATTAATGTTTGTAGACATCACAAAATTAACATACAGACCCACAGCGAAAGAATGCATGAAACAAGTATTTTATCTTATTAGTCTCTTTCCATACTACTGCACAGTATATGAAATGTACAAAAATACAAGAGTTTCCTTAAATGACACGTGCCTTTTAGAAAAGTCCCATTCAAAACAATCTCCATCTGCCCTGTTAACCGGCCATAGACCTAATACATTGCCCTGAAATAAAGTATGGACACATAAAATCCCTACCTCATGATCTGACATACATGTAATGGTTATGGTGGGAACTGTGGAAATTTGACCCGCTGGAATTCCTTGTTGACAACGTGCCTTAAAAATTATCTGGAGGCCTGTGACAACCTCCCATACAGTGTAAGTGTCCACCTTTTCAAATTGACCATTTTGCATACGTAATAAAATCAATAATAAATATTATTTATGTTGAAATTTTCGTGATTTCTTATCGGTAGTGTCGGAATTAGTGACAAACCTTTCTATACCATGTCATAGGAAATAGTTACATATCTCTCTGCACAAGCAACGTGGAATACAGCTGAATATACACTGTGCAGTTATTATTACACTGACTTTCCTGTATTCTGATTAGTTACATTTTTTATGGTTTGGTATAAAGGCCACTGAACACATGACATTGTTTTGGCACGAGACACCAGTGAAGGTATGTATACAGGTGACAAGAGAGTAACTACAGAATAACCGGCCACTATGGTGTTCTTGTAGTGGCATGGCTTGAAGAACAAGGCATCTGCAAGTGGGAAATAAGCGACTGGGTATAATGGCGTTTAGCTGAGACAAGAATACAAAGATCGATATATTCATTCCCCATTCGTTATTATTGTTGTTTTAAATGGCCTTAATACAACATAAAGTGAAACTACTAAGAGAGTAGGTCTGCAAAAGTAATGACTGTGCTGAGGCTGTTCCGAGGGGTTTTGGGGACAGAGGAACATGGCTACTTTGAATTGGGGAACAGGGAAACAATGACTGATCGCAGCAAGACTGCTGTAAGTCCTGTTATAGCAGTATAAGAATTTTAAAGACAGCTAAGAACTTTGCTGATTACAGACTCCGCAAACACCTAGAGGAACCACTGATATTCTCAAAACTAGATTACTTTGACACTGTCTTTTATCCGTTGCCTGATTTCCTAGTAAAGCGTCTACAGCGCGTCCAATTTGCGGCAGCAAGTTTTGTAGAAGGACGGTATGTGAATTATGTAAGTAGAATTAGGCGAATAGGTTGGTTGCCTGTAAAGGAAAGAAGAGACTTTCATCTCTTAAATCTTGTGCACAAGGCTTTATACAGGCCTAACTGGCCAGCATATGTGCAACTGGTTATAGTACAACACAAGCGAAAGTTGCGCTCTAGTCAAGCAACAAGATTACAAATGCCATTAGAAAAGAGCTCTTTTCAGGATGCAGCAGCCACTCTTTTTAATGTCCTTCCAGCAAAGCTAAGACAATATACAGACTTCAAATCTTACAAGACTGATGTCTACAAAAAACGTATCAATTCTTAATGTACATTTTTCCTTCTTAATTTTTTTCTCTGTGTATCTATATCTCTATATTTCTTTATATATTTATATATTACTTAAAATACGTTTTTGATAGGATACCTTAGAAAGTAGTCTTATAGCAGGTTAAGAGCCACTATGTGGATATACTGTTATTAAACCATTATTATTATTATTATTATTATTATTATTATTATTATCATTATTATTATTATTATTATTTCCTTTGTTAAGTGTGCATATAGTGGTGTATAAAAAGAGCAATCTTTTTTACTATATGATATCTTTACATGATTTCCTAAAACATGCTAATCATTTACTGTTGTTGTTGTTGTTTTTGTTCTTAGAGATCAGACTGTACGTTATTATTTTGCCTTGTGCCATTGGAATTCTCGTTATCAGCCTTCTTGTGGCGGCAATTGTGTTTAAGTATCGTCGTGGATCTTCTTCTGGTGCAGGTCATCCAAGAATGCAAATGTCATTACTCGATGAAGCTGATCATTTTAGCACTACTCAGATATCTGAGGTGGATACTCCAAACGAGGCAAACTTGCCTGTGTATCGTCCAACCACACAACAGATTAAGGAAGCGTAACCATCTGCCGGACAGGATTACAGTTGCAACGAACAAATGAGAACAAATGTGGCGAATCAGAAGAACTCTTTCCACATTCCTACGGCCGACGTTTCTCCAAAGCCCAGACACTTTTCAAGCTTATTTGGATAATGAACCTTAAAAACCAAAAGGCTTGAACTGAAGCCATAAAATTTTGTAATGACTTTGCTTTTTCTTTTCTCGGAAATATTTTAATAGATTTAATAGATTTTTAGGATAAGAGGATTACAGTTTACACTAAATAATTTTTTGGATTCGAAGGTTTTTCTGGATTTTTAGTGCGAAGTCCGAAGGACGGAAAACTATTAGGTTTAGAATGGGGCATGATACTTCAAGTAAGGAACATAATATTTCCTGATTAAAATTCCGGTATCAGATGTCAATATTCCAAAGGGTCGGACACAACATGATGCTTTACTTGACGCAAAATAGGTTAAAATTCTTCAAATTCTTTGTTACACCACGCGTAGTGGTGAGTAAGTATCTCGAAATATTTTATCTAGGGGTAGGTGAGTCCATAGTTAATAGAGGGGAATGGTTATGAAACAAATTTCTTTGTTGTAGGTATTTTTTCTCTTTTTTGGCCTTGACCGTGCACAAAACATAATAATTGTTTACTCCGTACTGTTGAACTAACCAATAGAAACGTATTAGTTACGTAACTCATCCATAGTGTATGAGCGCAAAACAAAAGATTGTGCACGGTCGTGGACTTTCCAACCTAAATCTTGGCATCTATGTTTGCTCCTTTGATGTTTGACGGGCTCCCAAACCATTCCCCTCTATTAACTATGGTGAGTCTGCTGGTCTTTTGAGAACAAACTGGGAAATGTCGCTGATTTACTCCCGTAAAGATGATGTGTGGTCGATATCCGAAATCGTTGACGGTGAGAGAAGGGTAAATCGCGTGTCTCGTTCTTAGCGGATGCGGATCATTCCGCCATTTTGATGTCGCTTTGCTGTGGGAAATTCACATTGTACGGACGGACGTACGGGCTGCACAACAATTTCGTGAAAGTTAAAGAATTTTCGCTACGTATGAAAGGGAAGTTTTGGTCTATTTTGTTGCTTCTATTTTATGTGGGGGAATCTACCTGCCTACTTTACAACAACAAGCACGTTTATGGCAATCAAATGTGCCTTTGTTGCTTTTATTTTCCTTTGCTTTTAAGATTAGCAAATGGTCAAAGTGAAACCACTTCTTGTTTTCTTCTTGTTTGTGCTCGTACGTGCAAGACTTCGCACTAACCGTTCGGTACCGCTTGTTGAGAACTAGGTCAGGTGACTGAGAAAGTCACGGAAGTACAAATCACTCAAAACACATTGTTTTTTCAACTTTAACGAACTTTTATCAGTTTAAATAAATGGAATTCACAGCTTTGTAAACTGATCTCTTTATGGAAAGTTGCTCTTCACAGCAATCATATCAATCATCTTGTACACAATAGCAGTTTATGTTTATTATGTTCACTTGCACTAGCGTAGTGGCACCAACGTAATGGTGTCATGATGGATTTTATACATTATCACCTAAATCAACCAATACTCCGTTGAGCAACAACCGAATGCAATTGTGTGGTCAAAGGAATTAGTGTTTTATTTTTATCTTTATTAACCTAACCAACCTAGTCAGAAAGAAACTCTTCATGCTCCATGAAAAGATTAGTCTTACTGCCATGGTGTATTGCTGCATCCCGGAGTCTTATCCGAGGGGGAAGAAACAGCTTGCTCCAGAAAGCAAAACGTTTGTTCAACAACTTTTGTAACAGATTAGAACTGAAACTTTCTAGTTGCTTACAATTTTTTTTAATTCTCTTAACATCCCTGGTAACACCCCTAATTAATATGACATCAACACCTTCATGAGACAACCTCGAAACTGTTGTAGCTCGCAAAAAAATATTCATGAGAATCCCCTGAATTCCAGATTTGCTGTCACCGTTTTCACCATTGCTTTAATTTTATTGTGACGCAACGAACAGTAGAAAACCAAATGTCTATGTATCCATTTTTTAAAGACTCTTTACAACATCGACCAGTAAAAGGTTAAAATTCCGTACAATCCGTACTCATTGCTCCTGACATTTAGCGTTTAACTTTTCGATAAAATGTTTTTCCAAATAATAATAATAATAATAATAATAATAGAAGGTTTATTGTACATGTCATCGCGTTAAACAATGAATCTCTTCTGTTAATTTTCCGTTATTTTTCCGTTACTTTTCTAGTATTTGAAAATTAGTTGTAAGCAGATCCACGCACCACTAGCCACCTCCACTTCGGTGAATAGTTGTTAAATATACAAAGAATCACTGAGTCCAATGTAAACTCATTTTACCTGAAGAAGGCTGGTTTCAAGTTTGCCAGCCGAAATGTAGTACCTTACTAAATGATCTAATCCAGTACGTTGTATCGGCTCTTACTCAAAATATTTACTTTTTCAACTTGTAATGAATTAAGACATGTTTACTAAAGATGTAGAAAGATTCTGAAGATACAAAAATTAAATACTTAATTGTTGCTAAAATAAACGTTAGTCATCATATTATAAAACGGTAATTAAATATAATTTATTTCATATTAAACCATCATAACTATATTAAAGAAGCTTATTAAAGAATCTTACTCACTCACTTCACATTGCGCGCCCACCTTACTTCAGTCGCCATTTCCAGGGCCCCCGAAACTCCGGATTCTATGACTGTGTAAAGTAATCTGTTTCCATCGGAAATCAAATGGGCTATATAATTCTATTTTGTATTGGAAAATAAGCTATGTTTATTAGAATTTAGAGTTTCTTATATTATTTATGTATGCCTTGTTCTTCCTTGTTCTCGAGTGGAAACGGAATCGTTTGTTGAACCATCTGCTCTTGGAATGGCAGCGAAGAGTACCGTCGAAATTGGGAATTCCTCGATCAACGGCTGAACAAAGAGGCAAGGCAAATCTTCGGCAAACATTTGAATACTGATCTCCATTGATTACAATCAGTAAAAAGCCTCTATCCATTGCCGTTCATTTCATTTTCTCGCTGGTAATAAAACTGCGTTTTGTGGAAGCAAGCTTGTGTGTGACATTTTAGTTTATTCTTCGTCTGGAAAATTTAAAACTATAGAGGTCAGAAGGTCAGCTTGTGTTTATTTACAACAGTGTATTGCGCGCGCCTCACTGAAACTGTCTTTAGCTTACTTTATACTCACCTATTGCTATGCTTTTTTACCAAATACCGAGCTAGCTGCGAATTAAACCTTGTTGTTTCCATTGCGAACTGCTTGGGTATAAAATAAGTATCGGTTGCTTGCTTATTAATTAAGGTCCAGTTAAAAGTTCAAACAACTAAGTGCCACGCGTAGAAACTGTATTTCCCTCTTCAATTCACTGCAGACGTAACTCCACGCTTCATAGAAAAGCGCTCGAAATGAAGGTATTCTGCGGTTTTTCTGATCGAAATCCATTTATTTTCACAGGATAATCCTCCTCGAGGATCTTCAAAGTGTTTTTGTTTCTCTGACAAAATTGTTCTAATGTTTTCTCTCGAGTGCAAAAATAACTCAACGATACTTGCCCATGTAGGGAAGTAGACGCTCCAAATTCCTGGATAACAACAACAACAACGACGGCGCGCAATGTAATGTGGGCGAGTAAGGTTCTTTAAATTTTGTGCCACTAAATTGAAACGTACAACAATAGACTGTTTTGGGTCAAATGCCATTCAAGGAAAAAAGACTGCGCTTAAACCGCTCGGTTCTACACTTATTCTCACACGTATTCCCGTTTGTCTCTGTTGGGAAAGGATATTTCCCCGCACAATCAGCCAATTTGGCGTAATTTTGGATCCGAACTTGTCAATTGACGATTATGTAACGACCACTGTATCTGAGGCCCGTTTCAAACGCCGCTCCAGTCATGTGCCTGTTGAGTTAGGCACGGCAGAAGAGCGTCGTTTGAATCAACCGCCGTTTGGAACGGACCTGAGTGTAATGCACGCCTTTGCGCAAATTAGCCGTGTCAAACATTGTCTTGACAAAAGTTTGCTGTCGACTATAATCAACGCGCTAGTTTTCAGAAAAATGTAGTTCTTCTCGAACGTTTGGGCAAATACGACAGACCAGAATTTACGAAATTACAGGCTGTCAGCGGCACAAGGAAATACGTTCATGTAACCCCCACCTAAAAGTCTGTCCTGGCTACCCTTCAGACCAAGATTTTATTACAAGTGTGTTTACATAAGTATGCTGGCAACTCGCCCCAATTTGTAACAGTACCATCAATAAGGCCCTCCCAGGAGCCCCTCCCAGGGGTTTTGGAGAACATGGTTAACTTAAACTGGGGAACAAGGGCAAAACATGTTAGAGAACAAGGGAACATAAACCATTTTAGGGATCAAAAAACTGAGAACAAGTTCGGAAGCAATTTGGGGAACAAGGGAACAAGTTTCCCCTCTTCCTCTCATCCCTTCTTCCCTCCCCTGGGAGGGTATGGCAAAAGCAAGATGAAACACGAGATCTTTGTGGTACACCTTTTAACTGAGTTTATAGTTTCGTTTGATAAGAAATACACGGTGTGACCCACGTAAGGTAGGTTTAACCTGAGAACCTTTTTTGCCAGCAAGAGAGTAGGCGGACGAGGCATGAAGATCATCCGGTGAGAACTGAAATAAGTCAGTCATTTTTTTGGCATTTTAAATTTGTGTGCGTACTCAAGTTAACTGTCCAATAGGAAAATCAATAACGTAAAGATAGATTTAAGGGTGGCAGCATCATGATATTTTTCCGAGTTCAAGCTTTTGAGGTTTCAGTGATTATTCTTGGAACGAAAGTACCTATGAAATGATATGAAATGAATCAGACATGAAACTGCGGGTATGAAATCAAGTAACATAAAGCTATGATCCTCGTAGTTATGGACGCAATTTTAGCAATTGCGTAGAGAAGCATTCTGTACTCTACGCAATTGCTAAAATTGCGCCCATAACTGCGAGGATCATAGTTTTACTTAATAGTGATTATTTTATGGGTCACTGTCACAAGTTGTGGCATTCTATATGTCATTGGAAGGATTATGGGACTGCATGTGACACTGTTGGAGGTCATCAGCGCTGACTTGCATGAGCATAGCATTGCAGACATTAACGACCCAAGAGGACTCTTCTTTATTCATACTTTCTACATCGTGGGGCAAAGGCAAGTTTAGCGCAAACACGAACTGATTTGCTGTTCCTAAAGCAACCACGATACAGGACAGTGTGCATCAAATCAGATCCAAGCCCATTTGTACGCACAAGAAATGTATTACATGATCATAAAACCACAGTGAAGAAGCACAATCCGCCAAGGTAAGAATCTCTTTTCACCGACACAACCAATCTGGACATCAGGTTCTGTTGGTGGTCGTTCTCATGAGTCCAGTGTTTTGCGTACTGAAAATCAATCAGACAGAAAAAAAGACCAGATAAAACCTTGGGTATATCACAGGTCAACATTTTTGGGTCCAGTCATGAGGGTGCACCACCACAGGACAACCAACATCAAACTTTCAATGAAAGCATCTGTACATGCCCAAGCGTACTTTAAACACTAAACTAAACCCATTTGGCATATTTCGATGCTGATCGAGTAATTTTTCCTAACTCAGAGAAAAAATGTGACAATGAGTTTGACAAATGGCAGGGGTTTTTCTTAGTCCATTCTGATCATGACATGTTCATCCAATTCTTTATCGTTCTTTGCAAGTCGATTGTTCGTTCCCCTCCATTTTCAAATATTGCATTAACCGAGGAAAAGATGATTAATTCGCCAAAGTAAAAAGATTTAAACGTTGACGTTTCGGGGCTATTAAACGTCAGTGTTATGAAAAAAAAAATCATTCTCTTTATTCTCTAAGTTAGGTTATAAGTGGATGCTCAATACTCGACTGGCGAAATATAAGCTTGAATCCATTTTTTTTTTCTAAATGAATTTAGACATATTTTATAAGCCCGTGTTATCATAATACTTCCCCTCCCCCTTCTACTTCGGATCCTTTTAGCAACATTGTGAGCGTATTCGTAAGTAAATAAGTTATCCTCTGACCATGAAATCTCCAAGAATGTGTGAATTTCTATAGAGAGCTATATAGCAGCAAAACAACTCAAAATATTCAAGAAGACCTTGAGTTCTTCGCAAGAGAAAATTGCGTGAGGTTGGATGAGGACGGCAAAGCGTCTTGTGAAGGCCTTTTAACAGTTAGTGAATGTATTTTACTATTATAATTGACGGAATAATAAAGTTTGCGGACGACATGAATAAACCAGGTTTCTTGATGTTCATAGATTTCGAAAAGGCATTCGATTCGATCGAGTGGGCCTTTATAGAAAGAGCTCTCGTTCATTTTAATTTCGGTCCCTCGTTGGTGACCTGGTTCAAATTATTTTATGATGATGTGTCGACCGCTATCCAAAATAACGCTTGGGTCTCAGAGCACTTCACTCTAAGTAGAGGGGTCAGACAAGGGTGCCCAATGTCCCCTTATTTGTTTATAATAGCAGTCGAGATATTTGCCAACTTCACAAGGACAGACAATGACTTAAAAAGGGGTTTGAAACGAATGGGATCGAACACAGACTAAGCCAATACGCCGACGATACGACATTAATACTCGATGGCTCAGACGGCTCCTTTCTACACGCAGTAGAGGTTTTGGACAGATTTCACATGATCTCTGGGCTTAAAGTAAATTTCGAGAAAACCAAAGTGCTTTGGGTGGGTTCAGCAAAAGAGAGGGGACCTATACAGTGTGATAAGCCAGATATCTCCTGGGTGACAGGAAAAGTTTTTGCATTGGGTGTTTGGTTCGCAGCAGACAGAAATGTAATGCTTCGTTCCATCTATGATGAGGGGATCACGAAAATAAAGAATGTGATCGAATTGTGGCAGTTCAGAAGGCTTACTCTAATTGGAAAAATAACTCTCATTAAAAGTCTTCTGGTTTCCCAACTTGTCTATATTCTAACACCTCTACCCACCTCCACGGAGGCATTACAAAAGGCCAATAAACCCCTTTTTGATTTTCTTTGGAACGGCAAAGGCGACAAGATATAACGTGTTCAATCAATCTCTTAAAGTCTCCTGGATCAAAAAATACCTCGATCAGACAAATAGGGGAAAATGGAAATTTGTTTTTGATGACAATTTAAAGAAACATGGAGGTGAGGCAATTTTCTCATATAATCTCCATAAAGACGACATCCCTATGTTAGGGATAAGTAACCCATTTGTCCGTGAGGTCCTAGTAACCTGGGCAGAGCTACATTTTTCTGACGTTGCGACTATTAATCATGCAAACATTGGTGATCAGATTATCTGGTATAATTCCCTAATTCGAATAAATGACCGGCCCGTTTTCTATAAACATTGGTTAAGCCACGGTATCAGCAAGATTTCTCACCTGCAAGCCGAGAATGGTACCCTCCTTAGGTATGACGAATTGAGGACCGCTTTTCATGAACTAAAATGGCTAGAATTCTATGGAGTTCTATCATCTGTAAAATCCTTTTTGAGGAAGCTGCAGGGATACTCCGATGCACGTCAAGGAAACTGTGAAAGGAGTGACTTTAACTGAGCTTATCTCCAAACGTAAGGTCAATAATTTTATCTATACTTCTCTTTTGAAAAAAAGAACTCCCCCACCCATCCGTAGCAAAGAAAAGTGGCTCAGAGACCTGTGTGCTCAGAATGTGTGATGTCAACTGGAAAGTAGCATACACTATTGCTTTTAACTGTACGCTTTCTACCAAATTAAGGACCTTCCATTTTAAGCTCCTACATCGAAGGATTGCCACGAATGATTTTCTAAAGAAAATCAGTCGTGTTCAATCAGATAAATGTTGCTTTTGTGAACATGAAACAGAAACTATTTCTCATCTTTTTCTGCGCTGTTCCATAACACAAAGTTTTTGGAATGATGTTAAGCAATTCCTCTTTCAAAAGGACCTTGGAAATGATTTTGTTCTCACAGATCTTCATTTGATGGGGCTGTCTAATGTCCCTACTTATGCAGCGATTGATCTGGTCCTTCTACTTGCAAGATATCATATTTACTCTTGTAAATTAGGGGAAGCGTTGCCTTGTTTTTCCGTCTTTAATAGTAAACTGAGCACAATTATTCAAATTGAAAAACAAGTAGCTCTCCGTAGTTATCGTTCCACCTTCTTTAAAAACAAATGGAGGCTTTTTCTTCGTTAAACTTGGTTTGCTCGCACCTGGTAAGCCCCTAGGTCATATCCTTTTCTTTCTATAAATGTTTTCCAATTTTTTTTCGGCCTAAATCACCCACACATCTTCTTCCAGTGGTTAATACCCGTTTTCTAAGTAATTCCAGTCTATTTGTTAAGTAACCGAATGGTTTGCATAGCATGTGTTTTGTACAGTCAATTTGTCATTGTTTTGTAATCTGAAAATACTCGCTCCGAATATTATAAATGAATGTATACCTTTATAGCAATAATTAATAAGATTGTATTGTGAGTTGTGCAAGTAAGCATTATACTGTAAGTCGTGTTTTAAAAAAAATAATAAAATAAATAAAAATAAATAAAATAACAAAAAGTTAATAAACAAAAATTTCAAACACAAAGACAACGTTGTGTACAAATAAAAGCGATATGAATTTTATTTCGTCACATTGACGTATGTATGTGAACCGACCTTCACTTGTCATTACATCATGCATGATCAATATCTTTTTCAATTTGATTGAACGTCGACCGTTGACGACAAAGGACAAGTGACATATTTGAATACTAAAGAAAATAATGATTGAACCATAGAAATACTGACCGGAAATGCGTGTGATTAGATGCCAACTCAAGTTTCACATCCAACATGAAGTGTCCCTTTAAGTCTAAGACTTTGCTAGCTATTTCCAACAATAACGTACGGTTTAAGGTTAGAGTTATTTTTGGGTTCGGTAAATGCAGCTGTTTATTCTCACTTAAGGAGCAGAATTTGGGAGACACTTTGTGACATTAATTGTATTTATTATATGGCTTGTGTTTGTAGCAGATATAACGCGCGCTCTGATTGGCTAATTGTGACTGAATTGTAGAGCATTATTCTCCCGTAATGCCCACGGGCCGATTACGGGCTTGCAAAAACAAAGCAAAAGGTAATTAAAAAGCCATATAATAAACTACTTACCTCGGTCGTTTTTGTACGGACCTCGCTGCGCTCGGTCCGTACTGCCACGACCTCGGCCCAATATTCCCCAGTACGGCCCTCGCGCTCGGTTAGTAAGAAGTTAATACCAAGACACGAGTGTTGTTGAAAATGGGGAGAAGAGCAAAGGGACAGTTCGTGACGCTTATTGAAATACGCGTGCATCTAATTAGGGGCAGCATTTCTGGATATCCAAAGATGCATGGCAAAACACTTGGAAACAGTGGACACAACAAACACAGCATGTGTCGTTCACAAAATCCTTGCAAACACCTTCAGAAAACTATAAAAGGCGGTTAAAACATAAAACCATCCAGGTTGTCATAATACAAAATATACCTCTGATCCAAATTGTCCATCGTACATAATACAATACAGTTAACACTTTTGCAGCCACTCGTTTTATGGGCTTAACTTTTTTTTTCTTGAAAGAACCGAAAATAACCGATAATACGCCAAGTTATTTCGTACTATAAGTACTTTTAAATTTGTTCTTTCCTCTACCCTTATCCAGAGATTATTTCAAAAACTTGAAAGAATGAATAGAATGGTTGTCTTCAAACACATATATCGGAAGTACGTCATGGATTAATGCGAACAATAACAATAATAATACGTGTTGTCCTTGTCAATGCATTGTTTCACGAACATCCATCCGAAATTCTCTCGAACCTCCTGGAGAAACTACGTTCTCAAAGGATCTTCCATTCTGATGACCATATACGTACATGGTTTGGTTCTGAAAAAAGTGAAGAATTGATAAATGGGTAATGCAGCGATCACCAGCTTTCAATGCGCATGAGCCACTCTTATCGCAGTTGGCAATAGAATGCACTATCCTATCAAGTTAACATAATATCAAACTTGCTCAGTTAACACTTGAAGAAAGAGAATAAGGAAATTAAAAAGTTTATTAATGTGTGTTGAACACTGGAGAAATCAGCGGCTTGCTGAAAACAATACACTGACAGGTAGAGCGTGATTTTGTACATATGTACTGTGAAAACTGAAACAGAAATCAAATCAAACATTGGTTTTTGAAACATCAACACAAGACGGAGTTTCATAAGGATTTGGCGAGTGAGTACCTAGTGAAACACTTAATAAAGCGCGCCATTGGTTTCTTAGCATTAAAATAGGGACCATTCGCTAAAATAGTGACTTTTGAAGAGAACAATTATTGCAGTTACAGTAGCATCTCAAAGAAAGAAGCCTTAAAAAATCCAGGCTTCAGATTCTGTAATTGAGATTGTCCGTATCTTAAAAAATACATTTCACTGCTCAATCCAAATATTACATTTTTCAATATATGAGTCTAATGTTTTAAGAAGTGTCCAATGCAAAACCATCATCAAAAACTTCTTTTTTTTTTCTTTTTGACCGTGACATTTACACAAACATCTCATTCTAACTTCGCGTTCTCGACAGGACCAGAAGAATGCTATTGAACAAGACAAACCTGTTTGCGGACTTTAGAAATACCCCGGATACGCGAGAATTTTTTCCAGCAACCTTCCTTGTTTTCCGAGATTCCAGATGAGCAGCATCTTATCTTACGCGGAATGATTGATTTTGGAATAGTGAAGACAAGCTGGGCCCAGATCAACTCAGAAAACCCGAAAAAAAGACACCACATCCACTGATCCCACTCCATATCGACGACACGAAATGCGTTTGTGAAGATTTGTACGATGACAAGCTGTAAAAAAAGCAAAAGATAATTTTTTTGTAATTTCAGTTTGTAAAAGAGTTCCCCGGAAATGTTCTTTATTTGGAGGACGGGATGGGAGAGTCAATAGGGACTTTAAGATAGTACACGACGGTAGACTGGGACGGTTAGATGAGTGTCATGTCACGCAAAATCCCCGTGACATTTGACAGTCGTGCTTCTAGGACGGTATGTTTTCGCCGGGTTTCTCGTCGTGGAATCTACGGTGAAAACGGTAGGAATTCATCCATACTTATTCGCACTATTTAGTCTTTTCGTTTATTATGCATTGAAAACTGATCACCCAATGGGTTAAATGTGCATTTGGTTGTGTTTGTCTTGATTTATCCATCGCTGAAATGAAAAAATCTAGCGAAAATTCTGAGTTCGTTCAAAGACATCACTCGGCCACATCGCGGCTCATACCAAAATTTGCTTGTTCTCAATGTAGCGTTATCCATAATCCACCATGACACAGGAGGAAAGCAGAAAAGATAGGTAAAAGAGATAATTGTAGCCGCATTTTTTGTTTATGAACCAATTCCCCTTAGCGGATTTACACTCGCTAGAATCCAAGGAATCTAAACAAAATGGTTCAAATTCCCAGTAAGATAAAGAGGATTCACTGATTCGTATTCATGGTATAAAATAAGAAATTCCTCCTCGGTAATTGAACCTTCTGCAAAAGAAATTACAAGAGAATTTCTCGCCTCTTCAAAAGACATGTTTATTCCACCGTTCTACGGTCGCGTTGGCCGAATCTTAAGTTAAAAATTTCGCGCCTTTCTACCGTACTCGTACAAAGTCTCCGGTATACGCATCCAACCGTCCCAGCCAACCGTTGTCCACTATCTTAAAGCCCTTAATAGTGGGAGTAGGGAAGAGGCGATCCTGAAAATTTCTCTCAAAATGTGGCCATAACAAAAAACGAGGCAATAACTGAGTGTGTCACAGATATTCTTGCCACATGTTGACGTCATCTGTGATATATTACTGAACAGACGCACGGCCACATGGAATCTATTTGTTTCATATAATAAATAATTAAAAGGTTTTGATGACGTCAGCTATGCGTCTGTCCTCTAAAAGATCATAGGTGAGAACCAATCAAAATGAGTGCATTATTGAGCTTATTATAATATATAGATTTAGCCAAGCCTAAAAAGCAGAACTCCCGGGTTATTCATTCTTGTAAGTTAACCTGGCTTGAGCCTGCGATCCAATCGAAAACCAGTGCCTGGTCAGCGGTCAACTTAAAATACACAGCTGAACTCAATGCAATCTCGTAACCAGAGTCCTCGGGATTTTTGGTCAGCGGGTGAGCGCCCGGAGACACTCTGGGATAATGGACTCCATTTTCCCAGAAAACGTGGGTTCCGGTCGTATAGCGCATGCTTGAGTTTAAACGGAAACAGAAAAGAGAACAAAAAACAGTAGAAATGGCGGGTTGAAAGTGTTCGAGAAACAAAAATCTTAACCTTACACAACACAAAAGAAACCGGAAAAATGACCATCGGCTTGCTGTAAGAGCGAGTGAAGATGAAACTTCTGACGCTTTCGGTAAGTGTATTTTCAGTGTTTCCACGTGCATTCCATCGTGCAGAATACTATCGTGCCAGCAACACGATCGACATTTTTTTTTGTGGAAACGACACCTGAATGGCTGAATGACTCAATGACTATGATACCTTCTGCGATGCAGGGATGGCGCAATGGTGAGAGCACTCGCCTCCCACCAATGTGGCCCGGGTTCGATTCCCAGACTCGGTGTCATATGTGGGTTGAGTTAGTTGGTTCCCTACTCTGCATCGAGAGGTTTTCTCCGGGTGCTTCGGTGTCCCCTCTCCTCAAAAACTAACATTTGATTTAACTTGCGCTCATTGTTAACTTCAGTTTTCAGTGTCCCCAATTAGTGCTCCAGCGCTAGAACGACTAGAACGACTTCTTTTCCTTTCCCTTCGACAAGACCTTCCACGGATTTCTCCCCATAGAGGCTGATGTAATGTTTTCCCACGGTACTTTTGCAACAGCAACAGTAATCAGTTTTAGCAGCGTGAGAAAATTCCCGTGCGGTATTAGACATCATTCAAACCCGCCGTTTTACTCTTTTTATGATTTAAACATTTCTGAGGAAGACAAACCAAACAGCACAAAAACCAGTTTTAGATTTTGAATCTCCCTCCAAATTCTGGGGTTTCCCCAGTTTAAGCGATCAATCAAAAAAATAGTTTTAAGTCTCTCGAGCGCTCAGCCGCTGACCAAAAACCCGAGGACTCTGGATACGAGATTGATCTCGATGAACTCTAAACTTGACCCCGCGATATGATCACGTGATACTGGTCACATTGGCATACAAGGAGGGGTGGACGTACGGTCGTATGCTGACCAAAACCAAACTTTCTCGCATAGATGGGTTACCACATTTTCTTAGCAATGGTGCCCCGCGAGCGCGCCTTCGGCGCTCCGCTATAAATAGTGACTTCTCCCTTTTCATGCTTCTTCCTAACGATGTTTCCAAAATCGTTTTCATTCTTGAGAGTGAAATTTATTGCACAGATGGTGCAAACATCTATACGTCAAAACCATTTCAACATCCGGGAGGATGGGGGAGGGCCCTCCCATATAAAAAGGGAGGGATGCTCGTCGGCAATTTTAATTTAAACCCCTAAAGGAGACCAATCTGGGCGTGGCCCAGGCTTCTTTTTGCGCCTAAAGTAAATTACACATTTCTTCGCGCGCAACCCTGAAGGAGACCTTCACGGCTACATAGGAAGGCGTTTTGCCCCGAACACCCTACGTGAGACCAAAATCCGAAAATTACACCCCTAAGCGAGACGACGAGCATTCCTCCCCTTTTTATTAACTGAAAGTTTGCTCTTTCGAAGTAGAAGGTATTACTCAACAATCAAAGTGACAGCCCTACCTTATAGGCTTGATGAACGAATATGTCTTTCAAAGAGATTGATTGGTTCTTATTACAACATCTTTTGTCGTATGTGAACTCATTCCATTACTTACTGAATGCAAAAACGAATGAACAATCAGATAAATGACTGCTTACACTTTACTGGCAAAGTTACCTGAATACCAAATGTAAGAATCCATATGACGATAAACACGAAGTTTCTATCCTTAAGTTTTCCATGCAGTAATCCTTTAAACACATTCCTGTCCTGCAATCTCCTACAGTTGATCTCATTAAAAAGCGTCATAAAGACAAATGTAGTGAAAACCATGGTACCATGCTGTGTTGGCCGACATACACTGGACTCGTCATATCCATTTCTCATGTCAAGAAAATCCGAGAAAAAAAACATCAGCACAAACATGACAGCCAGTTGATAAATGGAGTGAAAGATCACATTCCTAATCACCATCCGGGATACCAGTGGCTTGTGCTGACCGTAAGGCTTATGTATAAGGACGTCATGTGATGGTGGGTCACGTGTCAATGCAAGAGAAGCTAAAGCGTCCATGATAAGGTTCACCCAGAGCAATTGCGTTGCTGACAATGGACTCCGCTGCAAATGAACAAAAGATTCTTTAAAGCTATTATTTTTTCATGCTAAGAGGACAGGCAATCACAGAGTCAGCTCATATTATCAACAACAACTTGCTTGTGGAAAGTCGTTGGTTCGATCCCGACTAAACTACAAACCATACCAACTGACAGCAAGTTACTGCAGCTGCGCAGCTGCATAGGTTGCTTCCGTCGCCATTAAAAACACGCTCTTATGCCGCAGCTGTAATACGGGCTAAACATCAATTTTCACGCTTGCTCTTTCTGCGGAGGCATGGTTGTGCAGAACTCGGGTTCGAGGCCTAGAAACTTTGCCATACACTGTCGCTCTTCCAACGGCAACCTTGCGATGGACTAACATTCCGTCCAGGGAGAAGAATAGAAATCCAAGTCGCTTCATGAAACTGAAAGAGGGATCAGCCAGAGTGAATAAGCAAGTTTACGACTTTGCCACTACTTACGGTGCTAGCAAGATAGAGTGGACGGGGATGGTGGTCAAGATCCTTGATAGAAACGTTTAAGTAACCAGTGATTGGTCGAAATAGAAGTAAGCAATGTTCCAGTGAGCGCTAACCCCTAGTTCCGAATGATAAGACGAAGATTTATTAAAAATCGATTAACATTAACTAGAGTGTCGTTTATAGACATACCGTCGTGACACACGCTCCAACAACAACGACGATTATAGCTACCCAGGTGACAGTGAACTGGAACTGCAGATATTTAAGGATGCTCTCGTACAAGTTTCTTCCCCATTTAACAGCTTCAACGATGCTGGAGAAATTGTCATCCTGTAAGACAATATCAGCTGATTCTTTTGCCACATCTGTACCGGTCACTCCCTACCAGGTCAAACAATTCATTTCTTATTAACTGCGCTAGGCACCCCCTACGGATTATGTTAGGTATATGATTTTCTGAACGAAACCCGAGAAAAATATTAATAGTTGCATCTTGACACGAATATGAGCCTGACAGTCCGCGAGTTCCGCACAGTGACGACCGATGGCCAATATTGTCCGATCCTGAGTGCAAACAAAGTTTCTGGTGCCGGTGTCACAGCGGATTTGGACGCCCTAGTCCAGATCCGCTAGTGGATATGCAACCCCTTTCGCGCATTTGAACCCCTCCCCCCTCCCCCCAGAAAATAAGCGTTCTTTGATTAAGATAATTGTTTTTTTGTTCGGCCTTTGTTTTACGGAAACTCAAGTCTTTTCTTCCTTATTGGTAGGTTTTCGAGTTAGCCCCTAGCTATATCGAGTTGATTTTTTTTTACTGTAGTTCAGGGAAATAATGAAGAAATAATACAATGAAAATAGTAGCAAAGATGATTATAATCGTTAAATTATAAGTAAAGGATTATTGCTGCTTTAATTTTGTTTAAATCTTGAAGAGGGTACGTTTTTAACATTTTCAGGAAATTTTTGCCATAGATCAGCAGCTACGTAGTATATGGACTGTTTGCCTATATTTGTGCGCACCCATGGCTTGTATAGATTATTTTAAACTGCGTATCTAGTATTATAGGCATGACTTGCGGGAAAAATCTTCAAATATATCCGGTAATTCACCTTTATGCCATTGGTAAGTACCGGTAAGTTTCAAAACAAAGAAAGAAATTACATTTTCCATTGTGAGAATATCAAGTAGATTCAGCAATGGTAAAGCGCTTACAGTATTTGGTCCGTAAGATGTAGCGAAGGAAATCAGTCTGACAACATGGTTTAATTTTGTTTGCAAATTTTGAAGATGTGTTTTATAAGTACTTCCCCATGATAGAATGCCATATGATATTATAATATAGTTGTTTCAAGGATAAGTAATGCCGTAAGATTGATATAATCCTTGTATTACACGCGATTCTTGACTTGATGTACGAAATTTGATATTTCCAGTTCAGTGCATCATCAATTAAAACACCTTGGTATTTAATATGATCTTTCCTTTGTAATGAAAAGTAGGATCCATCTCTATCTATTGGAAGTTGGATGTTAACTACACCATTCCTCTTTTGTGGCGACTTTATGATCATAAAAGTTGTTGTTTTTTTTTTTTATTAATTGATATATTGTTAATGTCGCACCATTCCTTGACTTTACCACCATATCAAGTTCCACCTGTACGCGGACGATACTCAAATGTATTTGACCTTTGAGTCGTCTCCTGACTCATCTGCGATGGCCAAAGTCATGATGGAAGCTTGTGTACGTGACATCGATACTGGGATGACTGCCAGTATGGTAAAGATGAACAGAGACAAGACTGAGTTACTTGTCTTAAATGGGCGTCATCACCCACTCCCTCCACTAACTACCATCTCAGTCTATGATGAGGCAATCAATAGATCAACGAAAGCTAGAAATATTGACGTAATTTGTGGTTCATTTATGTCTATGGAAAATCACATTATGGCTATTTGCAAGGCTGCGTTCTACCATCTTCGGAATATCAGACGCATTAGGAAATATTTAAGTTCCCAAACGGGTGAAATGCTTGCACATGCGTTTGTATCCTCCAGATTAGATTATTGTAACTCACTATTGTATGGTCTACCAAAGAAATCAATTAATGGCCATCGTTTGGTTGACGTTGGTTACAAACTTGCCAGATATGGTTCAATGTGTTGCGATTCAAACACAATCTTAGAACACATCTTTTTAGAAAAGCTTTTTACTAGATAATTTAATAATCTATTTACTACTGTTAGTCGGTTGATTAGTTAGTTAGTTAGTTAGTTAGTTAGTTAGTTAGTTAGTTAGTTAGTTAGTTAGTACTGGGTTGTATTTGCATTAACTATTATAGTTGAGATAATTTTAGAATTATGGTAAAGCGCTAATGGATAGCGATAGAAATAGCGTAGTATAAATAAGGTATTATTATATGACTACTATCCTTCTCCCTTCTCTGCTCTTCGCCACTACCTGGAGCCAAGATATGACATAAATATAATTACCATGGTTAGACCCACGTCAGCGGTCTTCAGGACTTTGTCATCATTCACGCCAGATGCAGTCACAGCAACAACCTCTCCGTTGGGAGTGGACCGAGTGTATTTGATGTGATTAATGAATTTCAATCTCTCCCCAGGACCAGCTGTTGCTAAGATACGCATCTCATTAGGCCACCATTGATCAAATGTGTTTTGATCGACCTGTTATGTCAAAGAAAATGTGTTGTTATTTGGGACAGGTCATTATTTAGAGGATAGGGAGGGTTGGTGCAAACAGGGAGAGGGTCGTGCATGGCCTCACACAGTTTGCATAAACCCCCTACCCGCCCCCTTGTAAGTAGATACTGTAATTTATCCATAAGATACATTCTGTGAGGTCTACAAAATAAATTTTCAGAAAGAATGGTTAAGCGGAGATCTTCAATTTAGTTGCAGCAACAAACTGAGAATTGCAGGAAACCTCCAAATATTTAGTTGAATATTTACTTACGTTCTTAAACCTTCTGCTGTCGCATCCAAAAAAAGAAAACTCTTTAAGGTTCCAATCTTCTGTTGGGGCCAACAGCCCGCTCTTGGATCCAAATGAAGCTGCTGAACTCAAGTTGTCAGCGGTTACCATACAAACTTTGATTCCTGCGTCACGCAAATCTGAAATTGCATCCGGAACCTAAACAAAATACTAAACTTTAATAACCGGCCAAGTTCAAGAATCCTGACCGTTTTTTCGCGCAAAACGTAGATTGATTGTTGTCAAGGGGTGCATAATTTCGTGGCGCATTAAAGGTTTTGGCCGAATGAGACTAATGATTCAGTAAGACTGCAAAAGTTGCATGTTACACTTCCTTGAAAAAAAACGTCTTTGGAAAACAGTTTAAAGCTGTAGTGAACCACTAATAAAAGCGCTTGCGTCAAGAGAAATCATTTACCTGTTCTCGGATCGTTTCTTCGATGCCAACAAAACCAGTGAATATTAGATCTGACAATATTCTTTCATCCTCCCACCTGTTGTCGTCTGTTGAGGTAATAAGAAGATCCTAATCATGACGACTCAATATTGCTAGAAATGTCAACCATATATGGAATGGATCCTTGCACTAAGACGGTTTTCTGAGTTCTTAGGAAGCCCTACAACTCACCCGGAGGCGATGAAAAATATTTAGAGGCCAAGCAAACTATTTCAATTGAAGGTTTTCTTTTCTCCAAGTGTAAAATCTTCCTCCTCGTGTTGTCTCTATCGTCCTCGTCGTAATTTTTAGTGCCGAACGAGGTGAGAGCCATTTTTGTACAGCGAGGTAGTAAATAACTTGGTGATCCTCTGCAGTACAACTTGTATCCAGTTCCAGTATATTTGTCGTGAATCACTGCAACAGCAAACTCCTCAGTGGGTGAGACTCCTTTTGGGCTCACACTCCTGTATACCAGTGTGTCCTCAGGATATTCGTCTCTCCATATTTGGTAAGTTTCACCCATCTCCAGAATAAACTGTAGTAGAGCACAATCAATGCTGTCACCAACATGTCTTGGGAGATTATCCGCGTCCTCACTCTACAAAACAACAGTAAAACAGCGGAAGGATTAGCAGTTAAACTTGACAAACTGATGTAATTTATCATTCAAAGAAGCTGTAAGCCAGAATTTACTCCAGTGACGATTTTGCGATAAGTCATTAAGCAAAAAGCTTTTCACTCAGCCAAATGACAAAAAAAATGGTGGAATGGGTACCGTCTGTTTAAATAAGAAACAACACTAATCGTTGACAGTAATAGAAAGGTAAAGGTGGTGTCCCAGGAAGTCTAATGGGCCGCTTATATAAGTGATGACAAACTCAACTAAGATGTACATATGTTTCAGAATTTGTTAGTGAAGACGAACTTTAGAAATTACAAATAGCAAACAAAATTCATTCCATACAGCACCGTTAAATCGACTGACACTGAAACAATTTCATGACTCATTCTCTAATCCTCTGATTGATTGTTCGCTGGTCCACCATTTCCTTTACCTCTAAAGAAATTTTCATTCCAGCTCTTCACAAAAATCAGCAAACGAAGACATACATTGACGAGTCTAACACACCTTAATATTTGAAGAATAGCTTGTATTGACAGTGATTCCTCTGCAAAGGTCATCAACAAGACCTTGTTCCCTTAGATTTGCTTTCTTGTATCTTTTTAAGCCCTGGAAACTCCAAAACGGCTGTTGAACAATTGTTCCCTCCACTACTCGCTTTCTGCTTTCAGACTAAAAAGAGCAAAGTCAAATCTTTACTTTTTTCCGCTTGGAATTATGAAGAGTAAATTATAAAGAAAAAATTTCTTGGTATTTTCGTAACTAATCAAATTATAATATGCGTGTTGAAAATTTCTCCTTCCTTCACACGCCTTGCGCTCCTACGTATTTCGTGTACTTACAGATTCGTCCACAGTCTCGATACCCACAAGTCCAAGCAGAGTTAATTGTGACGCTACATCTTCTTCGTTTTCCCATTGTTGTGCACTTGTTTCCCCTACAAAAAAAGGAGAAACATTTTGATCACCATCCCATCCTCGTTCCCAGGGTCTCCCTTTTCTACCTCCCTTCTCGTTAAGAAAAGAGACCCTGGTTGTGGCTGGTCACGTGGCACTCCTTGACAAACATTTTCCCACTGGGGAAGGGTTTTAGTTATATTTTGATCCCGCAACTCGCAATCGTTTGACAAGGCATTTTCAAAATATATTATCTTTACCATACAATGTAAGTTTCAAAAAGGCAAATGCTATATACTATACTATATACAATTATAAACGGTCACAAAAAAAATTTCGTTAGCAGTTCAGGTTGCTTCTGCAGAACATACACAATCATGAAACAAACACTACACACTACGTTTGCTTGATAAAATGTCTCTTTAATTTTACCGACGCTAAAAATATATTTCACGATTTGTGTTGTAAACACTAACCAGCAAGCTGATTGCAGTAAAAGGATAAATAGAACAACGACAATTTACGCGAAGATGCTGAAATATAAATAATTTAAAACTGTCTACTCGCTGTACAAGCTTGCGACGTAGGAATAACTTTCTTTAACATTTAAAAGCAAACCTAAAATCAAAGAACAAAATAAAATACCTACACATGCTTACACAGTTTGATTTGAGGATGATACGTGACATATTTAAAATAAACCACAGGCGCCCCAAGCTCAGTGTGAGCATGGCCGACAAAAATATAAGGGTTAGTATGGGAATCCAGATAAAAATCTTAAGAAGATAATAATATGAAAAAAACCTCAATTAAGGACGTTCGCGCCCAAAACGTTCCCACGTACAGATTTTTTTTAAACTTGCCACACAGAAAGGTAATGATCTACTTTTGCCAAAAAGGCAAAAAAAATGGGGGGTCACCGAGCTCGTTTTCGAGATCATGAGGTGCATTTTTAGAAGATTGCGTTACTTTAAGACGATCTTAGCTTTAAACTGTCAGCAATAAAAAAGCTACATGAGTGAAATTTAGATCAGGTAAACGTACTCAGTTCAACATAACTAATATAACTAAATTAACCTTTGCAGTTGATGTCTTTTTCTGAAGTGAAATAGACCTTGAAAAACGATACATATTAGTCTAAGAAAGAAAACTTCGGTCGCACGAGAGCATAAAAGGCCAAATATTTGTAACTTCTCGCGTACAGATTTTTTTTGTTTTTTGTTAAAATGGACAAAATCAAGAAAGGAAGTGATCTACGGAAAGAAAAATGGGGGTCACCGAGCATTCAAGAGAGTAAAATCGCTGCGAAGTTCTCAAAGCGATTGTCTATTCGCACTGTCACGCCATTGCGTGACATTTCCGAGAAGACCTGGGTCCACAGCTATCCCATGATGCCACATACTTTCATGTTCCATTCTTGTGGCAAATTTTTGCTCCTTTAGCATCGTGTTTACCTGCGTGGTCTACGATGAATGACGTGTGCGTGACATGTGCGAAAAGATGCGCAGTAGCAATGGGCGCGAACGTCCTTAAAAAGCCTAAAAGCTTATTTTCCAGATCCGACGCAATTTGAGCCATTTTTCAAATTTTGGGTTGTCAACAGTTATAATAAAATCCCAAGGCCGGAGACTACATTTTCAGGAGCCACCAATTTCAGTCAAATATTTCTGGATAAAATATTCCCACGGTCACAATTTGACATCAGAATCAATTGACAAAGATCGAACTTTGATCTCAACCCACCATCAACACAATAGCAGTCCTGCGAGCAACGTCAGGCGGTAATATTGCAACAAAACAGCTTTCGAAGCAGTTGCTTTATCAGCAAAGTCGCTAGATTTTATCCCAAATATCCTCCTCGAGTGTGGATACTTTGGATTCATGATCCGTTTATGGATTTCTCAAAAAAACGCAAAATCCGTTTTTGGATTCAACAATCCTTTTTCGG
>NC_090872.1:40047099-40057099 GCF_036669935.1 Montipora foliosa
CCATTCACACATGAATTTAATTAGAGTCAAGTGAGCCTTCATGTAAACACGATATGAAATTAAGTACTCATCCCGGTATGGTACTCACACCGGGGCGAGTTTTCTCGCGTAAACAGCCCCTCGGCGGATGACCTGATAAAGCCACAAAATGTTTTCCAAGTGATAAATTTTACAAAACTCTCCTACGAGATATCGAGAAGCTCTAAGACTGACACGTTGTTCATTCACTACTCTCGTTCGGTATCTCCATCTCTTGAATTTTGTTGGATCATTCGTAGCAGCTGGGCACAGGGCCATACATAAAAAGGTTGTCACCAATATCTTCAAACTACCTTATGTAATTTTAGCGGACGAAATCCCGTAATATGAGTAAATTTTGTCCAATTTACATTTGACTTTTTCCCGAGGTAAGAAAGCGATTTTTAAAAAGTACAGATGAATATCCAAGCTTATCAATACGACATATCAAGCCATGAAGGTAGGAATTATTCAACCCCTGAATGTAAGATTTTATCAACCACTGAACGTAAGACATTGTTACATTCAAGACGTTTTCAAAAGACTTTATCAACCCCTGAAATTTAAGACCCTGAATGCAAGACGTTTCCAACCCTTGAATGTAAGAGCGATGGATGCAAGATGTTTTTTCAACCCCTAAACGTTTTTAACAACCCCTCAATGTAACACTTTCAGTAGAAATCCCTTTATCTGACCCAGTTTCGGATCTACGTTTCGGTGTTTAAGCAAGGACAACGGTAACGGCAACACAAACGTCACTCCAAAGTATAACTTAACGCCATCGCAAATATTTGGCGATTATTCCGTCTTGTTCACGTTGTACAATATGGGCGAACTATCCTGTAACTGGAAGGGTTCGAACGGTTTTAAAATGAAAATAGAAAATGAATGGTTCGTTGTTACATGCTCACGTTGTCGTCAAAACCTAAAATTTGGTGATTTCACGTTGTTGGTTTGACGAGTACGGCGAAGAGATACACGGAAATTTGTACTGCAGCACGATTATTTTTCCCTTTTTGACCAATGATATTCTTGCTTTGTGGCGTTGTCGTAGCGGTATCCGCCGTCTTTGCTTCGACTCCCTATTAGGGGGTTGAAAAGGTCTTACATCTAGGTTTTGCAAACGGCTGGCATTCAGGGGTTAATAAAGTCTTACATTCAGATGTTTGCACCCAGCTGCTGGGAATGATCCGACAAGTGATTTTGTTTTTTTATCGCGTGATAATTGTGTGACGTGAGAGCACTGTTGCTCAGCACCCCGAGCAGAAAATGTCCCAACGACCAGTTCAAGTAAACGCAGTACAGGGGCGTAGCCAGGGGGATCCTGGGGTGCCCGTGAACTTCCCCCCCCCCCTTCCTCCCCATTCCTCCTTTGTGGCAGTCAACGACGTAATACAAACCATATTTGTGAGACTGGAACAGAGTAATTTATGTCACGGGCAACTTGCTTCATGTACTATCGATCTCAGAGGTCTGTGGACAAGGGCTTTTTTTCAGCCCACGTCACGGATCGTTGATTTCAGGCAGCGTTTACACGAAAGCGGTTTCACATCGACACGGTTCCATGACTTTGAAAACGCGTCAAAATCGATGCGGTCTGGAAGTGTTTACACGAAACCGTTTTCGCCAGAAAATCAAAGTCGTGATGTTATAAGCGAGTGCTGCACCATGTGCTAAATTCACTATTGCATTTGAATTGAACAATGCAACAAGTTTCGCATCAAACTAGTAACCGTATTCAAATCGATGCGGTTTCACTGTTTACACGACAGATGAAACCGCATCGTTTTGAAAACGCTCCACTTTTGGCAGCGGTTTCAAATCGACACGGTTTCGGCAACAGTTTCGATCGGTGTCGTGTAAACAGAAGCTGTAACCGTATCGAAAACGATGCGATTCCCCTCGATATAGGGCAAAATCAACTCACCGTTACATTGGAAGAGTAACTTGAATTAATGGCAATGCCATCGCACAACTCCTTAACCAAGCTGGAAGGTAGCTTATCCTTGTAATAGCGTGGGTTCCCTCTGTAAAAGCTTTCAGCAATGTAACATTCTTCCACCTTTTCTGTAACATTCATTTCACTTAATTCAGTCAAGACTCCAGTCTTACCACAGCAAACTGTGGTCAAGTTGCCCATCTTCTCCACCGCATCGACATTTCTGACTACAATATTGTTAGCGTGCATCCTGTCAATACAGTATGATAGCGATATGGTGACTGCAAGGGTTAATCCTTCAGGTTCGGCAATAATGATCACTACAATACCAAGAATGATTGCCTGTACAAACTCGATCCAGTGACTTTCATCATAACTCTTTCCATCCATTGAATATGTCTGAACGCTAAAGCGCAAAATAATAATTAGAGCCACAAGTATACCAAGGACTACACCGATTAAACCTAAAACAGCTGAAGCCTTGTTTAGCTTGCCTTGCAGAGTACCGCTATCGTCATCGGCTGGTGAAGATTGTGTGGGCATAACCGGCGTACTTATGGTTCTTTTGTAGTCTTGTGTGTGCTTTCCAACTGCAATCACCATAAATTTACCGCTGCCGTTACTAACATAGCTTCCAGAAAACACCAAAGGGTCCTCGTTGTGTCCTTTGACAACATTTGCCTGTCCACCTATGGCATTTTCATTGATGGTCAATTCATTTATTTGAATAAGCACTCCATCAGCTGGGATTATTGTTCCAGTTTTCAGCAAACACAGATCACCAACCATAATGTCACGAAAACGGAGCTTCACTTCCTCGCCACTTCTCACGACCGTGCAAATACGACTTTCCTCAAGTCTTTCCTGCAGGGTGTAGAATTCAAAATCTCTGAAATAATCGCTTACAGCCGAAATCATGATAATAAAAACAACGGTGCCAAGTATGCCGATTCCCTCCATCCATGCGGTTGTGGTTTGTTGTATCCCTCCGCAAATTTCAGGGTGAAACGAGCCCAAAATAAGAGCTGCAACGGCTCCCATTACGAGAATCAGAAAAATCGAGTCCGTAAGGGAATAAAACAGCGATCGCAAAAAGCTCTGAGGTGGTTTGACTGCGGTTCGTGGACTGGTGTTTAAACCAAACACTTGCCTTTTTGTTAGTCCGTCTTTGATACCAATCAAACCCTTTTCAGTGGATGAATGCAGGCGCTTAGCAATTCCTTGAACTCCATCAAATTCTCTCTCAAGTCGATCCAAGGATGTTTTGCCTCGAGTATCCATCAGGCCTATTAGAGTGCTCTGCAGTTGTACGTAGTTTGAAAAATCGGGAGCGCAGTCGAATTGATCGTCGTTAGCCATGTTGCTCCGTTTGTTTAGCGAACCCTCGAATTCGTGACACTTGCAACGTTGTTTTCAAGCGATTTGGTTACTGTGGACTGCTTGCCACAGGATCGAAAAATCTCCTCAAAACTTCAGTAATTACAGGGAAATATTGATCTTGGATGTCTTCGTACGATTTGAAATTCTTAAATGGGAACTTGAAGAGCGGGCAAGACTTTTCCAAACGTGAACCGCTCCCAAAATATTTTTACATCTAGGAACGGGAAACATTTTCGTGAGCTTGCCCAGCAGCGAATTAAAGAATCAAGAGAACAAAAGGAATTGTCGCTATGGCAGCTGAAGTTTAATCAAGAAACAAAGAATTAGCTCTGTTCCCATTTTCATTGGTATATTAAGCTCGTTTAATTGCAAGTGCTTTGTTCAAAAGTTAACAGGTTCCCATAATTATTTTAAATTTACTCGAATATTTTTCTACGGTTCGCTGCAGATATATTTGCAAACGTCACATGAGGTGTTCAGAAAATTCGAGAACGACAGCGACGATTAAAAATAGTTAAAAAACATACTTTTCAGAAGTCATTGCAGAAGGAACAAGAAAGAAGCCTTTTTTCTTCTTTCAGCATTTTATGCCGAGAGGCTGTTTTGGCACAAATGACTTCTTTGGTTTAAGCCTCGTGCAAAAGGCTTCAACATTTGCTTCAACATCCCTTCGATTTTGTTGAATGATGTGGAACGATGTTACAGACCCTGTATCAATTACCGTGATGCAGGTGCACTTAAATATTCATAATGTCATCGGGGCTGTCAGAGAGTGAGCTCGAGTGAGTAAGATTTGTAGGCCTTCAGCGCGTGCATGAAATTACAACAATTGATGTTTGTTTGCGGCCCACTTGTAGCCTTTTTCCTTTCTTAATTTTCTTAATGAAAAGAGAATAAAAACTGTTTGAGTATTTAAATTCTTAAATGTCTTAAATCAAAATCACTCTTTTCACGGCTGCGGAGATCGCCACGCAAGCTCACATTCCACAGACATTCTGCAGGTCAAATACACAAGTAGAAAATTTACCAGTCGACCATAATATTTTTATTCTCAAGACCGGGTCAACTGCTCTGCCCGCATTAAAAACATTCAACAGTAATTTCCTCTGAACGGAAAGAAAAAATCAGCAAAAAATGTAGATTTCATCAGCTTTGTGCTCAAAAATTTTGCTCAGATAATGAGCTCCTCTGAAGTAAAACATTAAAATTTCGGGCAAGATTTCCGCTCAGGCCAAAGGCCCACTCAGTGGTGTTCTTCAATTTTGTATGGGCCTTCTGGTACCTGTAGGGTTTGATTGCATACCCACAGTCTCTCAGGAGTCACCCACTCCCGCCTCCTCCACCCTCCATACATGCTTACAAGTAGCTGGCATTAAAAATAGTTGAATCATGTACAGAGCCATGCCATATGCAAACAAAATTTGTAGATGACAGGTGAGCATTGCATACTGTCATCATTTTAATAGCATGTGGCAAACAGAGAGATGTTCATCACTGCCAGATAGGAATGAGAGAGCCATCGATTGCTCCAGTCACTCTGGGAAAGCCAGCTATAGGGTAAAATACGGTCACATTTGCTTGAAAGATTTGTAAACATGAATTTATTGTCACACTTGAACACCACCAAAACAAAACAGAGATAAAGTGGACCGCCGTGGGAACAACGTATGCAAAGACGTTCGTAGTTTGATGAGCATTAATTGATAGGTTTTGTCGAGTTTGAGTCCATATAATAATTCCTTTTTTTCTCGAACACAAGCATGTTTTATTCTTACACAAGGAGACAATTTCCTCTTTGCTGTTTCAGACAAACATGCAGCATTTAGCTGGGTGTGTTTTGTTTTTTGCTCAATATCACGTGATGGTCGATCGTTTCTCCTTTCCAAATTTTCCCTGCCAGTAGTTTGCATCCATTTATTGATTTATTTATTTGTATGTTTTTTTTTTAACATGTCATTTGTTTTTTGCTGGAAATGCTGCAGCTAGTTGTTCCCTATTAAGACTCTGGGTGCTGCGAATTTAGATGTGAAAAAAAGTAGACTCACGCCAAAACAAACCGCAGTCCGTCTTTAAGTCAAGGCTTGCTTTATTGCCGATTCCATCGAAGTTTAATATATTAACATCTGTAGTTTTACGGCACCGAAAGTTGGTGGGTACGTCTTGACTATTAGCCTGTATTGGTTTACTTGAGTCTCCGCGAATTGCTGTCTCTCTAGATCTTCTTTACAATACACCGTTCAATCAGCCAATTTAATCTTCCTGTTGACAATTTATGCCTCTCAACGACTTCTGTATCGGTCATATGATTCAGTACAGGCCTCCATTGGTATGTTCTTGGCCGACAAACTGCGTAACAGCCTGATGCAGAAAAATTATGTAACCCGTAAACTTTTAACGGGAGAGTAACGGGAGCTCCAAAGCTCCCGTAAGTTACCGGGCAAGTTATCGGGAAAAATAACGGGATCGAAATTAACGGGAGATTCGAGAAACACCCGAAAACTTATCGGGTAATTACCGGGTGACTTACCGGGCCCGGTAAGTTACCGGGTCTTTCGAGAAACGGGCCCCAGGTCCCTATTCATCGAGTGTAAGTCGTGCGTTTTGCTGATTGGTAAACATACAGATTATATCGGCTAGTATGTGTCTGTTGATTTCACCAGAAACCCATAAGGCCTGAAACGTGTAACGGCCGCTTGTGCGCTGGGAAACAAGCTTCTGAATATTCCAATTTGCTAAGTACCATATTTGGAACAACAAGAGCGAGGGGTTTCCAAATATGGTACTTAGCACTGAAACGTTCAACCAATCAGTTCGCACTGAATATTCGGAAGCTCTGAACGCGCGTTACACGTTTCAACCCTTATGGGTTTCTGATTTCACTGATAGCTTCTTTCTTCTCTTGTAATTTATTCACGCAATTTTTTGCTCCACTTTTCTTTCAAAAACT
Organism: Montipora foliosa; assembly: GCF_036669935.1. Classification (NCBI taxonomy): domain Eukaryota; kingdom Metazoa; phylum Cnidaria; class Anthozoa; order Scleractinia; family Acroporidae; genus Montipora; species Montipora foliosa. The sequence goes on from NC_090872.1 coordinate 40,053,384, forward strand.
TTTATTAAAACCCTGCGATGGCGACATCAATGGTATGTGGAAATTTCACAAAATTCAACACAAGCAAAGATGATCCAAACCTTGGAGCAAAAATTTACAGATTGGCTGGAAAGATTCGGAATTAGTTTATCGCTTGGGGTATCACAGATTATCGACAAAAGAAGCCTTATTAATCAGTGATGCAGGAGATGTTGCATGGGAAAGGTGGCGAACTTGCATGGAGGCTGAAGAAGGTAACGACAAAGCTTACAAAACGGCAAAGAAAACACTCTCAGATTACTTCGATAAAAAGAGAGATCCTAATTTTGAGATAACGAAATTTCGCGAATGTGTCCAGAAGCCAGAACAGTCGATTGACTGAACTTACGTTATTAGCGAGATACTGCGAGTTTGGCACTCGAGTTCACGACGAGATCAAAATACAGATAAAGCTCAGTTGCGTTTCATCGAAGCTTAGAAGAATAGCATTTGTCCTGCATTTGCAGAACCTCAGTGGAAACTTGATGACTTGATTACGTATGCACGAGCCTCAGAAATCTCTGACAAGCAAGCCAGTGAAGTCGAAAACACTTCAACGAATATAAATACCGTGAGAATGACACGGACAAGACTTCAACAAAGGCGAAATGAACAACAGCAAAACAACCGGCGAGCGCCGATGTTCAAACCAACCAAAAATCACTGCAGAAATTGTGGATTCAAGTATCCTGACCCAGGTGGAGCAGAAAACTGCTCGGCAGCCAAGTCTACGCGCCGGTATTGCAAAACCAAAGGTCATTTCGAGCGAGTGTGCGGAAAAAAGAGACAGATATCAATGGTTGTAATGGTCAAAACAGAAGCACAGAAACGCCACCATTATCACGACCTCGCAAACGGAGCAGTTATAAACCGCAAAGATCGGCGAACAGTGCATCGTTCAACGTCAGAGAAAGTCAACCTACATGTGGCGAGCACAATGAAGATCAAGACTATGTTTATCATGTATCCAACAAGAAAACAAAAATGCTGCCCCAGTTTGAAATAATCATCGCTGGGAGTCCTGTTACAGTAACAGCGGATACTGGATCAACCTGAAACACAATCGATCAGAGCACCTACCAGAAAATCAACGAGAGGTACCTCAAGACAAAAGGCATGGAGGACAAGTTGTCCAGCACGGCACAAGAGATACTGACGTACATCTCAGATAAGCACATGCCGAGTCTAAGGGCCGGGAAACCTCCTTTCAGTCAAGGATGGCACAGTCGGTTAGTGCGCGGCCTTGGTGCAAAGGAGTTCGATTCCCGGATCTCGCATCCTTGTTTCGACTTCTTTCCTTTCCGTGTAGCTTAAGTAGATTTAAATACCCGTACTGATGTAGTACTGATGGAGAGGGGGGAGTAAAATGAGCGCACCGTCGACCTCAGCTTTGTCAGTAATTAAAAAATACTGTTAGAGTTATCGACGTTAAATATGGTCGCGTAAGCGGCAACGTTAACTGTTGACCATCTACCTACCACAGGCAGTGCAAACACAGACGATGATTATATTATCCTGTGTGTTTGTAAATTAAGAAGTCATATTTAGTTGTTTAAGTATTTTAGTTAAAGCCTTCTTTTATTCATGCAAATTCTTCACATTATGTTTGCTGACCATACGCCATTTAAGCCTCCGGCTTTGGCTGCTCTCATGTATTCTCAGAGTCTGATATGTAACAATAAATAAATAATAAATAATAAATGACCAAGACGAGATCATCAACAGGCATCTTGAAATCTTCGAAGTAAGGATTGGACAGTTCATTTCAAGGACTATGAGGTCAAACTGCACATTGATTCAAGTGTAAAGGCAATTGCACAGCCATATCAGCCCAACATAGTGTATGCACCTGGCTCAGGCAACCCAGCAGATTATCCTTCATGGCACCCGAAGAAGCAAACTCAAACCAATAGTCGAGAAGAGAAAATTGCAGAAGGATACATCAATTTCATCTCACAACACTCAACACCTGTTGCAATCATGAAGAAGTTAAGAGAGAAACACTGAATGATTACACCTTACAGAGGGTCATTGAAAGCATAAGAAACAACAGCTGGTATCACAAGAACACTCAAGAGTTAAGGTTGGACAACAAAGCCTTCAAATCATTTCATTCTGTGAAAGACGAGCTTAGCGTTAATGCAGAAGGCAACCTTGTTTTAAGAGGCACAATTAAGAATAGTCATACCGGAGTCTCTACAGAACAGATCAATAGACATTGATCCTGAAGGTCACCAGGGAATGGCCAAGACAAGAGCAATGATCAGAGAGAAAGTATGGTTCCCCTTCATTGATACACTCATTAAGCACAAGATTAAGAGCTGTTTAGCCTGTCAAGCGGTCACAAAACAGTCAATCAGAGAGCCACGACAGATGTCAAGACTCCCTGAAGGTCCATGGCTTTAAGTCTCAGCAGATCTTTTTGGCCCTCTATCATCTGGTAAACACTTACTAGTCGTTATTGATGACTACTCCAGAGTCGAAGTTGTCAACTCAACAAGCACTGAAGCAGTTATTCCACACCTAGACAATATATCTCGACACCAGGTACCTGCTAAGATTCGAACCGACAATGGTCCTCCATTCAACTCAGAGTCATTCTTCAAGATTTGTACAGCACATGGGAATACAGCACGGAAAGATCACGCCATTATGGCCTGAGGCCGCCTATGGAATATGTGAAAGGTTCATGAGGAACATTAAGCGAATTTGCTCAACAGCGAACTTAGAGAACAAGAACTGGAAGCAAGAGTTGAATATATTGTTAAGAAGCTACAGAGCAACACCACATAGTTCAACTGGAGTCTCACCTCACACAGCTCTGTATGGACGAGCAATTCACTAGTTGCACAAATCCCACTCTTTTACCCCCAAAAATGTTCATAGGCATTGTTTTCGACTTCTCTTGGGACATTTTCATGTCCCAGGAGATGTCCCAGGAGAAATTGCAAACAATGGTTATGAAAACGTTTTGGGGGTAATAGAGGTGTGTTATGGGATTGAGCAAGTAGTGAATGAGAACAAAACTTCCAGAAGCACCACCGTCAGTTTCTCGAAAGGTGAAGAAATGAGAATCAAAGGTCAGCAATCCAAAGATGAAATGAAGAGATACGTAGATCATCGAAGACATGCAAAACCATCAAATCTAGTTCCAAATGAACAAAGGAAGATCCCACCAGAGGAAAACAGAAGCTTACACAGTTACTGACTAGAAAGGATCTATGGTGACAGCTCAGGATGGCAAACACAGTATCACAAGAAACTCCAGCATGTTCAAACCCTTCAGATCCGTTACAGAGTCCGTCAATATTGAAAGTGATAAAGAAAGTGCAGATAATGACATCATGGAGCAATCCCCTGACAAACCACTCACCTCTGGTGAACAAGAGAAACCTATCGAAGAAAGAAGATACCCTCTTAGAGCCTCAAGGGGACAATTACCAAGAACGCTTAAGGACATTGTATTGGAACGCTAAGAGACACTGCGTGAAACTCTTCACACGTTTGACATTGTTGTAATCAGTTTATTGTTCATGTTCTTATTTGAAAATGGGGACAGATGTAGCATTGTCACATGCAGTGATGCATGATGGAATAATGGGTACAGGTGCGGAGGGTGAGCGAAGCGGAGTAGGAACATTATGTAATTTGTTTGTCCTAAGAAATAAAGCGTTGAGTTTATATAGCGTACGGCTAAG